>NC_061121.1:83466943-83554072 GCF_002878395.1 Capsicum annuum
ACCCCCAACATATATTTGAAAACTCCAAAACCATATAATAATCATAAAAACATTATATATAACATGCCTTTAGTTTGTACTAACAATAAGGGAGGAGTACATGCCTTAGATTATGAAGATGAAGGAGAGAAATCACCCAAACAAGCCCCAAACTGCTTCTCTAGATAAAACCCTAGACTTCCTTTACCAAAGAGCCTTAGAGAGAATTAGAGAGTATTTTTAAGTGATTAAGATCAGAATAATAGGGTAAATAACCTCCCAAGTGTAATATAAGTCATGGGGCCTTAATATATTTAGTAGAGAAATCTCCAGATTACCCCTAACTTAAACTTTTTAAAAGTCCCATTAAATGGTATGACCCATCAATACCAGTCGTACCCTTCAATGCGAGTGCTACCCACCACTCATAACCAAGGCCTCCCCTTTGAACCCAATAATCTTAAGCATACGATTTACCCAACCTAAGTCGTACCCAATACTGTCAAATATACTACTTACCCAACCCAAGTCATACCAAACCATATGGTCTATACCCCTAAACCATATACCTAACATAATAGAATCAAAGGAGGTTTGATCACTGTCTACCATATGAGTCAATGGTATGACTCGTACCCTCTCTTAATGATCATGGTGAGCCATTTGTACTCAAAATCAAGTTAAGTTACTAAGTCTTAGATTAGGTAAAGGAAAAACTCAATCCATATGACCCATATCAAACAATATGACTCATACCACCAATTCGTACCAATTCTAGAAACCAATCCAACCTACCAACCAACACTGGTTAACATACGACTAAAAGCATAGCAACTGTACCCCATTGTACAACTGGCAGCCACAAGTCGTGTGTTGTCCAAAAACTAGAAAGCCAGGAAATTTTCTAAGGTTTTAAAACCCATGGTGTTTTAGTATCATCAGTTAAAGATTAGGGAGGTGTATATCCCTACCACAACTTGCCATACCTGATATGGGCATTTCGAGTTTCTATTTATGTCTTTTTGGTTGACTAATGCCCGAACGACATTTATGGATTTGATGAATAGGGTCTTTCATTATTTTCTAGATTTGTTGGTCATTGTCTTCATTGACGATATCTTGGTGTACTATAAGAGTGAGGTGGGTCATGCTAATTACCTCCGTCTTATATTACCAACCTTGAAAGATCATTAGTTGTAAATGTGAGTTTTGGTTGGATAATGTAACTTTTTTGGGTCATGTTGTGTCTAGCAAGGGAAATATGATGGATCCTTAAAAGGTGGCTATGGTTAAGAAGTGGTCTAGGCCTACTACTCCAACCGAAGTTCAGAGCTTCTTGTGTTTAGCCGGGTATTATTGGATGTTCATGGAGAGCTTTTTTTTTATTGCTGCTCCATTGACCAAATTGACTATAAAAAAGGTGAAGTTCTTTTAGTCTGATGTTTGAGAGGGTAGCTTTGATAAGATTAAGGATAAGTTGACATACGCTATGGCCTTGACTCTACCTGAGGTTACTAAGGGTTTTGTGGTCTATTGTGATACGTCTTGGGTTGGTTTGGGCTATGTGTTAATGCATCATGGTAAGGTGGTTGCCTATGCCTCTAGAAAGTTAAAGGTACATGAACAGAACTATTTTACTCATGATTTGGAATTATTAGCAGTGGTGTTCATGCTAAAAATTTGGCATCACTATCTTTATGGGGTGTACATTGACATATATTCCATTCATAAGAGCCTATAGTATGTGTTCACTTAAAAAGAACTTAACCTCAGGCAACAAAGATGGCATGAGCTTCTCAAGGATTATGATATGAATCTTTACTCCCACCAAGGCAATGCTTATGTGGCTGCTTATGCTTTTAGGAGGTTTTACGTAGGTAGATTATCGCATGTGGATAAGGGTAAGAGAGAGCTGGTGAAGGATATTCATCAATTTAATAACCTTAAAGTTCGTCTTTTTGACTCAAAGAATGGTGGTACACTTATGCCACAGGTTGATTAGTCATCTCTTGGTTAAGAAGTAAGGTAGAAATAGTTGTTAGATCCTCTTTTGATGAAAGAAAAGATGATGTGTCTAGGCAAAAAGTGATGGTTTTTTACATCAGTAGAGATGGTATCTTGAGGTGCCAAGGGAGGTTATGTGTTTTGAATATGAATGGTTTTGGAGGAAAGATTTTGGCTAAGGTCAAAAAGTCGTGGTATAAAGTTCATCTTGGTTCAACAAAGATGTACCATAATCTCAAGGAGATGTATTGGTGGAATGTATGAAACAGGATGTGGCCGACTATATGGCTAAGTGTATGCTATGTTAACAATTGAAGGTAGAGCACTTGAGGCCCTATGGGCTACTTCAAGAGATTGAATTGCCGGTGTGGAAGTGGAATATAATTAATATGGATTTCATTACTGACTTTTTGCAGTTGCGGAATCAGTGTGACTCCATTTGGGTCATCTTGGATAGGATGAGTAAGTTGACTCACTTCTTACGCATGACGACTACTTTTTCTGCCGAGGATTATGTATAGTTTTATTTTTAAGAGGTTTTACACTTTTATGACTCACCTGTCTCGGTTATCTTTAATCGTGCTACCCAATTGTCATCGCATTTCAGGAATTCTTTTCAGTGTGGTTTGGGGACCAAAATGTGTCTTAGTACGACTTTTCACCTGCAGTCTGATAGGCAAGATGAAAGGACTATTCAAACCTTGGAAGATATGTTGCAGGACTGTGTTATTGACTATGATAGTAGTTGGCACGACCATTTCCTTTGATTGAATTTACTTATAACAATAGTTCCTATTCTAGCATCGGTATGGCCCCGTTTGAGGCATTGTATGGTAGGAGGTATATGTCATGAACCAATTTCCTCAGGTCATGATGGATCATACTATAACACCCCAGTAGACAAGCCAACCCATAGTCTGGAACGGCTAGTAACAGACTACTCAATAATATAAGGAAAAGAATGCGGAATATACGAAATAAAGATTAATATATAGAATAATCCAAAAACCTAGTGGTATCAGTACGAGAGCTTCTAATATAAAAAAAGCACAAAAGTGAAATATCAAGAGAAATACAATAATACAGCTTATCTCCGAATACAACTTAGAGACTAGTCTAATACATAAGAGAGAGTTAAGTAATG
Source organism: Capsicum annuum (assembly GCF_002878395.1). NCBI lineage: Eukaryota > Viridiplantae > Streptophyta > Magnoliopsida > Solanales > Solanaceae > Capsicum > Capsicum annuum. Next base: position 83,470,071 of record NC_061121.1, read on the forward strand.
CTCCAAACGTCAAGAGTTGACACTAAGTCTCTAAACCAGAGTTGCTCTACATGATGCAAACATCAAGAACGGTAACCCATACTATGATCTGTAGGTTGTAGAAGTGTAGTATGAGTAGCAAACAAATGCTACTCAGTAGGCTACAACCAACTGTGGTCCAAAGATCAAGCAGATATATACAACATATAAACAGAATGGAAACTACACCCAAGAGTCCAGAAATAATATGACAAGTCAATGAGATAATAAAGAACAACTATCCTGTTCATGTCCAAGAGTCTAACATAGTAAAATTGAGGAAGTATCAGGGTGAACTATCCTATTCCAGCCATAATCATTTTATTTCAATGCTATATAGTATATTCTAGGTCAAAATACGAATAAAAAGTGAAATAAAAAAATATATATAGTAATATAAAAGATGAAGAAATGACTATACGACATAAACAACGAAAAAAGGGATATACGGTAGTATTATAGCTTCATATATCTAGATATATATATATATATATAGGTATATATACATATAAACACAAGGTCATCTCAAGGCATAACCTATATCATCATATTCTTATTTTTTAGAACTCATTATAGCAGAATCGGGATTGAAATACTATCATACTCGGGGTTTCTAATCCACATGGTTAGACATGACATAATCATGCCTAATATTGCAATCTTAATATAGGAGAGGCTGAAGACATACCTCAAATCCCGATACCAAATCAAAGAACAATTTTTCATAAGCTAGCCATAATAATGATCATAACAATGATAACAACAATAGCAAGGACATCATGAATAGCCAGCTGCTCTGGATAGCCAAATACCTAACCGAGCCTATGTGTACCCCACCACCCCAGGCTCGGAAGGTTCAATCAACATACAACAACAAAAGGATTATTCTTTACCCACCTTTATGCAACTATCCCATACCGGCTAATAGACATAGGTGTATACCAGTGATAGGCGATGTGCATGCATGAATGCATGCAAAGTATACAATAAATATCACAACTCATCATAACTATCCTCATCAGATCCATCATCGTCATAGTCAACCTCTAGCCTTATCGAATCTAAACATACATCAATTTATCCCCCGACCTTGCCGGTTATCTACATCATCACAATAGTATCCTCTGGACTTGCCGGTAATTAATATCATCACAACAATATCCGCTGGCCTTGTAGGGTATCAATAGTATCATAATAGTATCCTCCAGCTTTATCGGGTATCAATATCATCACTATAGTATTCTCCGGCCTTGCTGGGTACCAATATCATTTCAATAACCATAACCAAATCAGATACCTTAAAATATGCATAAATATAGACATATTACCATAGAATATCTATATAGTCAATACTTCCTAACTACTCAATATTTTTTAACCAACACTTATCATAATTGAATCACTAGTTCACTAGCCATCACATAACCTCTAGTTAATAGACTAAACATGATCATTACTCATGGGATAGCAACTAACCACTATTTATTAAATAGACAACTTCTAAAATCTTGTCAAGGTTTATCACTTGATGAAAACCACCGTTTATCCACCATTCATTATTATCAACTAATCATACTATATCCATTAATCATTAATAGTCTATAATTTACCATTTATCATCCAACCATTCTTTATTAACTAACATCCTTCATTAACTAACCATCATCTACCAACTAATCCTCATTTATAAACTATTCAACATCATTATTAGCCACGTAAGAATCATTGCTAGTTACCATATCTCAACTAAGCAAGGTTCATTAACTAGTACATTAGATTTCTAGCCATCAAGTACTATAGCAACCAAAGATATCTAGCTACCACTTAACTTAACCCTTAGTTAATAAGAATAGTTATAAGATCGTATTTCAACTAGAATCACATCAATTACCGATATAATAATCATGAATGTACCAAATATATGCATGCCATCACCTCTATTCAATAAATGGAATAGTAAGCATCATATCGCATTTTTTTCATCCCATACCGAAGATTTGTGTATACAAACATATACATATTCATAAACTGTAATTACATCATTTATAATGATAAACTCTTCTCGACTATTGAATCAAATCATAACATGGCCCTTGGCCCATTAATTGATTAGAAATAATCATAATATCATAATCACATCCTTAGGCCCATTCACATATTCGGGACTTATATCGATGATCAAATTTATAAGTCATCGCATATCTCTAATTATCTCATATATAGGAGGTATCTCACATATAAGAGGAATAATATTAATAAGACTGCAATCATCTCCCACACAAGAGAAATCTCACATCTAGTAGGCATAATATAGATAGAAATGTAATCATCTCTAACACAAGAGGCATCTCACATATAGGAGGCATAATATAAATAGACATGTAATCGTCTATAGGATAACATATATCAATAGGTCAGACATCATGACTAAAGAAATATCATTTATATAGGATAATTTACATATCTAAGAGGAACATCGTCTCTATAATTCCAACAATCATTACTAAAGGAAATAACAACTCTATAGGACAATCAAGTCAGACATAATAGCATCTCTCTAGGCTAATCATCAAGTCTTAGAGGAAATAGCATCTCTATAGGTCAATCATCAAGTGTAAGAGGAAATAGCATCTCTATAGGCTACATAACGTACATAGGAGGAATATCATCCCTAAATGCCCAATATCACTTCCACAAGGAGTATCATAACCATAACTCAAAAGCCAAAATCTGGGAACATCAATAAAAATTACCAAGTTATGAAGTAACCTTATTCTAAGGTTTACTAGCCTCATCTATGTCAAAAATCCACACTAAGTTCACAAGACTTAACACAATCTTAGGCCTAACTGGACTGACTGATCCCATTTCTAATCCACAATTTCCTTAATTAGGAACACTATGCCCAAAACTAGGCTAAGGTATCTAGTTCATCTTCTAGGTGTAAAGTAAGCCATATTCAAGTCTAAGATAGCAACTTTGATTAGAAACAAGGGTACTCCTATCAACTCCACCCAACTTACAGTTCCAAGACTACCATACAAACCCAATAAGCCTAAATATGCAAATCATGCTTCAAATGCTAAAGCCATATTCAAAAAGTTTCATTATATCATATACATGCTATAACTAATCTAAACTAAAGAGGGAAGGCAATAGGATACAAAAGGTTTATAAACATGCCATCTTATGGGTCCAAAACCCTCATCTTTTCCCTAAAACATCAATAATCATGGCTAAGTTATCCTACTTATAATCAAGCCTAACATCAATATTCACATGGAATATATATCATACATCATCTATGAAGAAAAGTCAAAAGAAGCCTACCTCAAGGAGAAAACACAAAACCTCACTTAATGCACCATATGCTTGTCTGCACTTTACAATCCTCAAAATGCTATCACACTATCAAAACCATAATCTATTCATCAATACGAGTCTAATAATACCCATATTGCACAATTTTGCTTTGGATCTAAAAACAACACCAAACATCAAGTGGGTTGTACATACAAAAAATGAGTTTTTGATACCAACCCAATGTTCACATATGAATAAGGAATGATAACCCTCAAAGAATGGGTGAAGACTAAACATACTTTGGACTATAATCAAGCCTTAAGCTAAATTAGGGTTTTGGGTCCAAACTAAGAAATTCAAGAATGAATTCAAGAAATTCTTACCTTAATCTTGAAGATAATTATGATACATGATGATAATTAAGATTCCAAGGCACCTCTCATGACCAATTTAGAGTTATTACACTCATTTTTAGGTTTCTAAGTCTAAATGGTAGAGGTGAAATTCCCCAAATGCATCTTGGGGATTTTGTATAGCCCCTATAGGTACTCAGATGTCGCAATTGCGGTCCTATAGGGCGCGATCATGCTACTCGCAATCGCATACCCTTGGTTGTGATCGCGGTTGCACCAGATGACAACAAACTCAAAAAACATTTTTGACCCTCAAAACTCTTCTAGAATCCAAAGAATAGGATCCTATAGTGAATTTGAAGTGTAAACAAAATTTAAAATCCATTGGAATCATCTAAACATTCATCGAAGATCGTTAAGGCAAAAAGTGGGGCCCACACCTATAGTTTTATCACTTTTCATAAAATTTGCTCAATAGCCCAAAATAAGTTCGGATACCTTAGGACCTGAACCAATAGTCTCCCTAGCCTAAAATTGATGTTTTGGATGTGATGGCAATGTTGGATTTTAAATCCTAGATTGTTTTGACAAAAATCGATCCCACAACTATTCTTTCTAATTTTTAACTTTCCAACCAATAGGTTGAAATAAGCTCCGATATATTGGGACCTAAACCAAAGATCTACCTAGACTAACATCGATATTTCGAATATACTAGTGAAGTCAAAATTTGCATCCAAGATTGTTTCACTGAAGTTTTAGCCCAGTGTCCATTTGGAACCAACGAATACTTCAAAATCAAGAATTGCCTCTAAAAAACAAATGAACTACTCAATAGCCAAACCATCGCTCCCAGCAAGTCATAAATGACTTTGGAAACCTATGGAGAAGCTCAAACGATAAAGATAAGCATAAATATGGAAAATAACCTGAAGGGTAATTACAATTCCACTACTCAAAGAACTTTTATCCCCCAAAGTCAACGAATAGAAAGAATCTCAAAATCAATAAAAGATGAGGTATTGGGCCTGCATGCTCCAAGCATGACTTCCTAGATAACCTCTGCAGAGAGAAAACACCTATAAGGAATTTCACCACAGGTATCCTTTTTTCAACCAACACTCCCATTCTACTTCCAAAATATCCAAAACTCAACTTTGACCGCTAACTGGCCTCCAACTGAACCAAAAAAGTTTATAAGTATAGAATGAACCACAACACACTGATACTATATCTACCTCCACATAATCAACAAAGGCTCATCTATGTCAAAAGCAAACCAAGACTTGAGTCATAAAATTGGCTCTAAATCTAAAATTAACCTTTCTTTACCCCTTTGAACCTTTTATCTACTCCAAGCTAGGGGGAAAATCACTTGAGTCTCGTCCATAGAATCTCATTATGGAGAACTCAAAGAAATGAAGCTGATCCACTGAAAGTCCATAAGGAAAAATTAAGAATAAGCTGATAAGGCATTATCTAGGAATACAAATGGAGATAATCATGAAATACAGTCTATGCTAATATTGTAACCAATTCGGATGAAAATCAAACTGAAATCTCAAAATCCAAGGTATAACTACTTATCACTTAATATTACACTCCAGGATGTGACATCCACTAAGAATGAATACATACTGAATCCAACTTGAGAATATTAATCTCGCTGAGTTAATCATCCAAAATTCCTAAAAAAACTATAACTTAAGGTCAAAACTAAAATAACCAATATGAGGCCCATGGGTTATCATCTAAACACTTATCAACTATAATCCATCCAAAGTCTAGAAAACTGAATAGGAAACCACGAAGTATGTTCAACCAGCCTATAAAGGAAATCTAAACTTAAAGAAGTCCAAAACTAAGGTTGTACGATAGCTCTACACCACCGAGTTGAAATCTCAATAACAAGGCTGAATTGCTCAATATCAAATACCTAAATCAAAACTAAAAATAGGTAAGCATTAATGCACCAAATCTATCATACTTCCAAATCACCGTTCCAAGGAATCAAAATCCAAAACTTAACCAATAAGGCTATATCAATGTCAACAATCTCAAATAGACTCTAGTATCCAAAATTTGATATATTCGAGATAATCCATACCAAGCGATAGTCTAGAAATATTTGGAGAGTAAAATCACCTACAGAGATAACCACTAACTTATAACTCAAGTAACCAACTCCATATCAACTGGAAGGAATGAAACATAGTTGCAAAATAGGTGTCATGCATAAGGAAAAATAACTCGATAAAATGCATATAACCTACTCCATATCCGCTAGAGGGCATGACCTATCCAAACATACTCAAAACTTCTCAAGGCTAAAAACCACACCAGTAAAGGCAAAAACTTTAGCCACTCATAGAAATGGAACTTAAGCTGGGAACTAACCAATGTAATACTCCATCTAGGAAAAAAAATAGCCACAGACTCATATCAACAATGATAACCCGTACTATGATTTGCAGGCTATAGAAGTGTAGTATGAGTAACAAACAAATGGTACTAAGTAGGCTACTGCCAACTGAGCTCTAAAGATAAAGCAGATATATACAACATATAAACAAAAAGAAAACTACAGCAAAAAGTCCAAAAATCACATAAAAAGTCAATGAGATAATAAATAACAGCTACCCTATTCATGTCCAAGAGTTTAACATTATAAAACTAAGGAAGTATCAGGGTGAACTATCCTATTATAGCTACATTAAAAATATGCCAATGCTATACTATATATATAAGGTCAACATATGAATAAAGAGCAAAAGAAAAATATATATAGTAATATACAAGGCAAAGAACTGACTATACAACATGAAATACAAAGGAAGGGATATACTATATTATCATAACTTCACATAGCTATATATATATATATATGTATGTATATATATATAAACGTGAGGTCATCTCAAAGTAAAACCTATATTATCCTATTCTAATTTTGAGAACTCATTGTAATAGAATCAGGATTTAAATACTATCATACTCAGAGTTTCTAATCTATATTGCTAGATATGAAATAATCATGAAATCATAAGTTATGAGAGGCCGAATACATACCTCAAATCCCAATACCGAATCAAAGACCAATATATCATAAGCTATATATACTAATGATCATAACAATAATAAAAACAATATCAATAACAACGTGAATAATCGACTACTTCAGAAAACCAAATACATAGCAAAGCCTAAGCATACCTCCATTACCCTAGGCTCAGAAAGTTTAATTAACATACAATAATACAAGGCATATTCTTTACCATATCTATGCAACCATCCCATATCGACTGATAAACATACTGGTGATAGGCTATGTGCATGCAGGAATGAATGTAAATTATACAATTAATATCACAACTCAGCATAATTATCCTTATCCAGGCCATCATCATTGTAGTCAACCTCCGGCCTTGCCGAATCTCAACATATCATCAATATATACTTTATCCTTTCCAGGTATAAACATCATCGCAATAGTATCTTTCGACCTTGCTGGGTATCAATATTATCCCAACAGTCACTACAAGAAAAACAGTCAATAAGGAAGGAAAATATGGTCCCAAAAAGTCCAAATCTTGTCCCAATTGTTTTTTTAGGACCGAAAAATCTGGTCGTTTCCCGTCATAACAGGCTCCGCCACTAAAGGTCATTAGTGATGAGTCCAATAAAACGGTCCTTAAAATCCTTTTACGAAGGCAAAAAAATAGGTCGTAATAGCCTTTTAGGATGGCATATCTTGTTCCAGTCGACTAACTACCTGGTCTTATTTATTCTTTTGCGATGAACAATCTCGTCCCAAATAGACTAACTACCTTGTCATATTATCTTTTAGCGACTGTATTTCTTGTCTCAAATAGACTAACTACCTCATTGTAGTTATGTTTTTGTGAATGTATTTCTCGTCCCAAATATCCTTTAGCAATGAGCAAAATTCTTTTCCCAGATCAACCCTTAAGGACGAGCAATATCCTGGTCATAGACCAACTTTTAAAGATGAGCGATATTCTTGTCCTAGATCAACCTTTAAAGACTAGCAACACCTCTTGTCATAGATAAACATTTTAAGATGAGCAATATTTCTAGTCTCTAATTGACAACAAATGAGCCTAGTATATATCATAAAATATTAAATTTCATTAATTTATATCAAATTGCTATCGAGAATCAAATCTAGTATACATAGTGATAAAATCTGTACATCCCTGTATTGTAGTAACACTTATATACTTACCTGACAAGTTAAAATAAGTCAAATCCAAGTATTAAATCGATGGAACTACCACGAGACATGACTAACTTTCTCTATCAGTATATAGTATTATCTCTGAAGCTATTTTTGTTTGTAGAAGGCATTATAGTCCTGAATGAATTTCAGGACTTCTACTACCATTCCTGAATTGTGCAATAACGAGGATAATTGGGAATCAAATCACATGTATCGAGCTTGAGGTTTGTTGCCGGAGAATTATCATGTCCACTATACATCCATCCTTTTATTGCAGTGCCTTCATATGTATAAGCATCCGCTGCTATATGTGGATCTTTCATGACATCCTGAAAGTGTTCACATCAAATATTAAAGCATCAATCATACAGGATACACACAGTACACCAAATACAAAGTATCAGCTACCATATGTACATCTTGATTTTTCTTTTGATAAAGGTAAAGTTAACAACTTGATTCATGATATTATCTTATACTAGTTGGGTTATATGGGCCACTTTATTATTTCATGTAGAAGTATTCATTGTTTATACCGCTTGAAAAGAAGTAATACATTATGATCCTAGTTTCTCAGTGCAACTTAAATTCTCTCAACAAATAGATGAAAGTGATTTTATGTCTTTATATTTAATGATCCATCAACAAATAAGATTGAGGATTTCATAGCTATACCATATATTCTCACACAAGACAAGCATTGATCACAAAACTGATCATCTCACACGGACAATTCCTATATCTCAATTTAGAAGGTGAAAGAGTGTATTTGAAATCATATAGAATTTTGAACCAAAAGAAAACAAATCATATATCTTACGCTGACCTGAAAAGTAGGTCAAACAAAATAAGAAGGAATTTTTTTGACTCTTGGAACCCTGAGATAAAGTATTTAAATCTGAGTCTGATGTGCATATATCTCTCATTAGCTTAATTATTGGCCAAACTTCTGAGAGCATATTAGGCTGATTTAAAGGATCTTTCTCATAGCTCCTCAGTGCTAGATAAGCTAACAGTTCTGCTTGATCAATTGGCCAATCACCAGCTGAAGAGTCCAAAACTGAAACCAAGTTCCCAGTTTCCAAAGCACACTTAGACGTTCCTCACTATACCTGAAGCTGGTTTTGCACTCAAAAGTCATAAAAGTATGATGCCAAATGAGTAAACATCAGATTCTACAATAAGTGGTCCCTTGTCAACACACTTAGGTCCACATAGATGGAAGCCTCCGGGTCATCATAATTGGAATTCTCAATCTGGGAAATCAAGAGATAGAATCCAAAATTACTTATTTTGCTAACAAATTTAGCATCAAGGATAATATTTTTAGGTCTCAAGTTCCCATGGACAATGCAAGGATCATTGGTATGAACAAAGATTAGAGCATAGCATATCTCCATAACAATTCTTATTCGATGTTGCTAATGAAGAGAGAGGGATTTTTTGTAGCAAGCAAGGTGATCTTCAAGGTTTCTATTTTCGAGGAATTCATCAGCAAGGGACCTAGACTCTGAGAAAATCCCCATCAGTGTAACAAAGTTTAGATGCCTTACCCTGCTCAGTCTTTCTACCTGTAATAATCCAAACATTATTAAAGTAAGAAACTATTTATTTGTCAAGTGTAAAGATGGAGGATTTTGTAACAAAAATGAACACATGTACAGTGATTAAGAATGGTAAAATGGTAAAACTTTAGACATAGTTTACATCAGAAATCCTAAAACCATCACCATGTTTTAGGAGTAAAGAATAAAGATTATAACTGAAGCTTTATTCCTTAAGAAAATTTCACATTCTGTTAAAGCTTTGAAATCATTTGTATCTAAGAAATAGGTATATGTATAATAAATGCAAGAAATTTCCAGAAAAACAACCAAAAAGAGAGGTGGGGTGCAGAACATATTGAAAAAACTTAGCAGTTGTCCATTTGAATTCGATCATAGCGTAGACAATGACATCAAATAAAACAGATTATACAAATACATACGGGATTTCAATGAAAACCTGCAAGTAAATAGAATCATTTTTATAGGTAATGTAGACTTCTTTTAATATGAAATTGGCTTATAAGAAATTAAACTCTATCCTTACCTGTCCAAAGGTGTAAGGTAAGGCAAAAAACATTCCAACAACACTTTCTCTATAGAATACTGTACGTTCAATGGCCATAACAGACTGTACTACTGCTGAATTATGTATGCCAAGGAAATAAGAGTAGCATACATGGACCCCATAACATTAAATAGATCTTGTCTCTTACCCTATAAGTGAAAAAATAAAAAAGAAATAAATTGAATTTTAGCATTAAGAATTCAAAGTATTTTCCACTTGTTTTGTCAAGTATTTTGGACATGCTCTTTAGTATCAAGATCCCAGAAAATTATCCCAAAAACCAAGGCAATGAAGGTTGTGAAGAGAAATCTAAATACAGTATAAGGTGTATTATGCCAGTATAACCAGTGTCGTTTCCAAACACAAGCTATACATTGGGTCCAAAATGGCTGTGAATATTAACTATCAAAATACAGTTATTGTGTACCAGTACAAGGCATGCTGAGCTCGCTATCAATGATTTTTTCCTTCTGTAAAGGTGTGATTTCTTGTATAAATTAGCAAAAATCAACCCCTAACATCATTTCCTAAGATGAGGTTGTCTTTTCTAACATCCAAGTTGCTAGATAGTAGCCATCTTTTATTTTACTTACCCCAGGAATTGGCTAAACAAAAAACAAGACTCATCTTAGTATTATTTGATCGTATCAACTCTATAAAGATAAGGTATCTTTCACTTCAACAACTTACTTCAAAGTATTTGATCAAATGGCAAGAATAGCAACCCAATAGACTAACATATATCTTTTGTCCTCCTTGTTTCGTTAGAAAAAGCTGCAAAGTGGTGTTTATATCAGTACTCAATGACAAAATCTAGGAAAAATAATGAACAACTTGATTGAGTTAAAAAATATCAAATTCACCTCATCAATGGCTTAAAAATGTCGATAATAGGATGATGGATGGTACGGACAATGGTTCTTCCTCGGTCGATAGTGTTTCTAATAGTTCTCATAACAATTGCAGCAGCCAGAGCATCTAGTCCTGAGTTTGGTTCAACAATGAAAATGATAGAGAGTTTAGCAACTAGCTGCACTGCAATGGTCAAGCTTTTGCATTGCTCAGTTGAGAAACCATTGACCCCTAGCAAACCAACTAAGACTGATCTTAGTGGTAGCGGTGCATTGTCATGTTATTCGTCCATACTGGTAGTTGTAGTCTAATCCTTTGATTTCTGTTATTACTTATTGTCTTATATTGCAACTATCATATTATTTTGTTGTAGATACCCTCCGATTACTATATACTATTCTCGTACTTCTATTACTTTTTTTATGGTCTATTTAACCTATTTTTTCCCTTGAGCAAACGGTTATATAGGAAACAATCTCTCTACTTTTAAGGTAGGGGTTAGGTCTACGTACAGGCTACCCTTCGCAGATTATATTGGATATGTTGTTGTTGGAGTGAGATTTATGGAGAAAAAAATTTCATAAGAACTAACCTTTCTAATCTTTTTGTCAACATCATAGGGTAAACGCAACCAACCGAAGTATACTAATGACTCATAAACTATAACATAAGTTGAGTGGATGTCATTCTTCTTATAGTATCAAGATATACATGCAAATGTGTATTGCTTCTTAGGATAGCCCGAAATCTTAATGTCACCCTCGATATATCCTCTTGTTTTTCTTCCAGCCAATACATCCATCAACATTGTTTTTCCAGCTCCTACATATAACAATAATAATAATAATAATTATTATTATTATTATTATTTGTTGTTGTTATTATAATTATTATTTTGCTTAGTTAATCAAACTAGGAAAGTCTTGGTATTATATTCCTCCTTTTAAAAAATTGATAAAAGTCATTTAACTGGTAAAGTTGCTTTCTAACTTATAAGTGAAATCTAGGGCAGTCCGGTGCACTAAAGCTCCCATTATATGCAGGGTCCGAGAAATGACCTGGCCACTAGGGTCCATTTTACGCTGCCTTACCCCTGCATTTCTACAAAAGGTTGTCTGCACCACTTAAACCCATGACCTCATGGTCACATGAAAACAACTTAACTAGTTACGCCAAGGATCAAAGGAATCTGAGAGTAACTAGTAGAAATGTTTACCATGGACAAATTTTCTGCTATATTTTCATTTAAACATTAACAAACCAATATTATTTCTTACATAAGCACATGGGATTCAGAAAAGCAAAAAATATATAAACTTCATCAATCTCTCTTTATATTTAGTTCTGCTCTTGAATCTTCAACAGGTAAACTCTTCTATCTTCTATGGAAGTTGAATACCTCAATACCTAAAGAAAATGCGAAGGCAAAAATAACAACATATGCAACTGTCACAACTACAACTACTCCAAGAAACTCATGTTTGAACCTGAAGTAATGTCTCAAGAATTGTTCCACAGTTTCATCATCGCTAAGTTTAGTTTGCGCGTCTCCAAATTATGGTACAAGAAAGCCATACAAAGTCCAGGAAATGGGGCAACCCAGTAGTACCATCTCCACTATATAGGAATACACTATTTTTAATCGATGAAAAAAATAAAAGGATGCCACTATTTTCTCAAACCTTTTCTCATGTTCTCTTGAAGTTTTACTTGGGGATACAAAATAATTCCATTTAACAACCGTTAGAGTTTTAAGGTTAACAAAAGTTACTACTATCATAGCACACTAACTTTAGACAAACAAAAATGTGTCAAGATACTGGGAAAACAATGAGATTACTTGACGTAATATACTACCAAATTGGCGCATAAGTTCTTGCATTATCCTCGACTAATTGGCCCAAATTGCACTTAGAGTATTTCCTGTCTTGTAATTTAGTGTTCTGCCTTTAATTCTAAATTCACTGACAATCTAACTTCCACTGTTAGCCCTTTGAACTTTCTTTAATACTATGAAAACTTGAAGTAAGTCAGTGCATTAGGCATAATTACAATAAGTGCAAATTCTCTACCGTGTCTAGTATAGCATCTATATATCATACAACGACCGTTTTGCATAAAAAAGTTACATCAAAGTTTAAGGCTAAGAATGTTACCCCTATTGTCTTAAAAAATCTGCTATTTATTTCAAGCCAGACTGTCCACCAAATAGCCTGAGGTACTTCTATTTTTATTTTAGATCTTGTAAAGGACCATGGAGAAAAAATCATTCTGAGGACTATTACTACAGAGTTGGCACCAGATCACCCCATTAATGTCAAACATATTAATTTTACCTTTCACATAAGTAAACAGACCTAAACCAGGAGGTAAAAAAAAAAGCTTCATTGTGAAACCCATATCACGAGTAGGACCAATAACTATTGACTTTCATTTACTAGTCAGTACTTATTCATCTATCTACAATTGGAAAAAGGTCATATGGTCGATCTTTCTTATACTATTTGAATTGTTTTCTCTTAAATGCATATCATATATGGGATATTTTAGGTAATATGTGGAGTACTTCTAAAAATTATCTGGTAGCCCCATTAAATGAAAGAACGGACAAAGTACAAGGTATATTTATAAATCCATCAGCTACTTCAAAATTAATAAATGCACAACTAATAACCAATAAGAGTTATTTGTTAAGGCTCTAACCTACATTTCTAAAGCACCATTTCCCTGAGTTCTTACAGTTGCATGTCCACCTCATCAAGCTGCAATGCAAATATTAGGTATAAGTTATTATCCAGAGCGGGCTAAATTTAATATGTATGATGATGAAAGCCATAAATAGTCTGGCAAATATGACTAAAATTTTATGCTTGTGTAAAAGAATTTGAGCCGTGACTACCTCAATACTTAAATCTTTAGCCATTTTGGCATGAGCATCTTGTTGAGTGAGCTGCATATCCTGTTGGGCCTCTGCTTCCTCTTTCTTCTGCCGTTTTTCCTACAAGCAGTAGTACTATACATTAGTGTCCCAATCATTTACTTAAAAATAAAAAATTTAGTACCCTAATCACATTTGAGCATATTAAATAGCCTAGAGGAAAATGATTCAATTAATTTATAAATTCCATCAGATACTAAAAAAAAGACTATAGATGAGTTGTACCTCTTCAACAACTTTGGGTAAAAGCTGCAACCATTTATCCTCAAATTTTCCCAAAAAGTTTTTCCTATTACATGAACATCATCCCTTTCCTCATTGTATTTCATTAAATTCTTAAATATTAGCCTAACATCTGCACATATCTCTCAAACATGCTTATATCCAGAACCATCCTTTGCTTCCATCTTGTTTTTGATCGTACCAAAGTCTATAGGCTTCTAACTAACCTAAAAAATTCCATGATATAATAGCAAAAATAGAAGGAACATAGGATTCCTAAGAACATCATAGATATAATAAGCAAACCGATGTGAAAATTCAAACTCTTTACCACATAGTAATCATCTAATCCAAGACCCTTGACCTCTTTGGGTTCCATAAAAGGTTTTCCCATTTGTGCTAAGTGATTTGACAAATAGACTAAGCAATGAGTAGGAAAAAATTAACTGTAGTAATTAATAACTACAATTTCTCTTAAACAAGGTGCATCACCATAATGTGCTCATACACCTTACCCTTCTTTCTTTTACCTTTGTTTCCTATGGTAAGAAGAAATAAACTAAAGAAAGTTATATAGATAGAGAAGAGTGAACTCTAAGACCAACCAATAGACGTCTTTCAATCGGTAAATCAGCGAACTTACTTGCTAAGGAGAGCCATGAGAGAACGCATAATAAACAGTAGGACAAGTACAATGATTTGTAGCTCAGACGAAAATGTTAAAAAAGTACAACATCATCGGTACCAAAAAATGAGTAAATGATGTGTGGTATTTTTAAACTGAGTATACTTTTACAGGTAACAGGAAATCATAATGACAAAAATATACTAGCCTAAACGTATCAATATCTCTTCAACACTTTCCATTTCATCACTTCTGTGATTTTTGTTAAGAGGCTACAATGCAGTCTTATCTGGACTTCAATGTTTATCAGAAAACACTCCATCATGCAAGTTCATCACATGCCACTATTTTCTCAAACCTTTTCTCATGTTCTCCTGTAGTTTTACTTGGGGATACAAAATAATTCCATTTAACAACCATTACAGTTTGAAGGTTAACAAAAGTTATTGCCATCGTAGCACACTAACTTTAGACAGACAAAAAGGTGTCAAGACACTGGGAAAACAATGAGATTACCTGACATAATATAGTACCAAATTGGCGCATAAGTTCTTGCATTCTTGCACACAAATTACTCTTGAAGCTAGCTCCTTTACACTTGTAGCTAGCTCGACTGTCCCACGAGGTAGCTACTACCTCCTACAAACACAAATACCGAGTATCTTTACATGACTAAACAAATAATCAACCCCAAAACTACCTTCTTATGATCTTCAATCCTCAATATCATACAAACTACTCATCAAGATAGCACCTTTACACTTTATCAAAAAACAAAAGAACATCAAATCTTGGGAAAAAATACAAAACACATATAGATACATATAAATTTTAGATCAAGGTATCTCCTTTAAACTTTATCACAGAACAATATATATATTGAACACCAAATCTTGAAAAAAAAACTTAGGGTTTACGATTTTGAACCCGCCATCAGCAATCACCAGGAATTAACTTGATGATAGATTCTTCTTCTGTGAAACTGATGTTTATAGAGAGATGAGAAATCACCAGGAACAAAATGCTTTACTCAAGTCTTTACAATGAGATGAGTAACATACCAATAATGGAAGCTGCAGTTGGAAATTAGACAGATTTGGCTGATGATTTGAGCATTCAATAAGAAATTTTGATCGATAATTTGGAGCAACAACTAGGGCATGATTTTTATTTTTAGCATTATTTTTATTATAATATTATAAAATTTTATTTTTAGCATTAAAATAATTTTGGCGGTACTTCTCTCTAAATTATTATTAGGAACCAGTTAATAATTTTTTAGGACCAGATTTTATACCCTTCAAAAAATACATAATTAGGGACCGAAATTTAATCTAGTCCTAATAAGTATACTTTGGAGACCAAATTATTGATTCGTCCATAAATGTTGGTCTTAAGTAGATCTTTTTATTGTAGTGAGTATCCTCCGGCCATGTTGAATATTAATAGCATCATAAGAGTATCCTATGGTCTTGCTAGGTATCAATACCATCATAATATTGTCCTCCGACCTTCTCTGGTATCAATATCATAACAATTACATAATCGAATCAGATGCACTAAAATACTCATAAACATTAACATATCACCATAAAATATCTATCTAGTCAATATTTCCCAACTTCTTATTATTAGTTAACCAACATTTATTATAATAGAATCATTAGTTCACTAGTCATCACATAACCTTTAGTTAATAGCCTAAACATTATCCTTACTCATGGGATAGCAACTAACCACTATTTATTAAATATCCAATATCTAACATCTAGTCATGGTTCATCCCTAGCCAAAAACTACCATTAATCCACCATTTAGTATTATCAACTAATCATACTATATACGTTAATTATTAATAGTCAACAATGAACCATTTATCATCTAACCATTCTTTATTAACTAACATCCTTCATTAATTAACCATCGTTTATCAACTAATAAACATCCTTATTAGCCACTTATGAATTATTTATAGTTACCATATCTCAACTAAGCAAGGTTCATTAAATAGTACATAGATTTCTAGCTATCAAGTACTATAGCCACCTAAAAGACATATAACTGCCACTTAACTTAACACTTAATTAAGAAGAACAGTTATAAGATCGTATTTCAACTAGAATCACATCAATTACCGATATAATAATTATGAATGTACCAAATCTATGCATGCCATCACCAGTATTCAATCAGTGGAATAGTAAGCATTATACCACATCTTCTTTTGTCCCATACTAAAGAGATTTGTATACAAATATATACATATTCATATTCATAAACTGTAATCACATCATTTATAATGATAAACACTTCTCAAATATTAAATCAATATCATAACAAGGACCTTGGCCTATTAATTGATCAAAAATAATCACAACATTATAATCACAACCTTAGGGCCATACAAATATTCGGGACTAATATCAATAATCAAATTTATAAGCCACAACATATCTCTAATTATATCACATATAGGAGGCATCTTACATATAAGAGGAATAATATTAATAAGCATGTAATCATCTCTCACACAAGAGGCATCTCACATCTAGAAGGCATAATATAGATAGAAATGTAATCATCTCTAACACAAGAGGCATCTTACATATAGGAGGTATAATATATATAGACAGATAATCATCTATAGGATATCATATATCAATAGGTCATACATCATGACTAAAGGGAATATCACTTCTCTAGGCCAATTTACACCTCCAAAAGGAACATTATCTCTATAAGTCCAACAATCATAACTAAAGGAAATAGCTACTCCATAGGCCAATCATCATGTCTTAGAGGAAATAATATCTCTATAGGCCAATAATCAAGTCTAAGAGGAAATAGAATCTCTATAGGCCAATAATCAAGTCTAAGATAAAATAGCATCTTTATAGGCCACATAACGTATCTAGGAGAAATATCATATCTAAATGCCCAATATCACTTCCACAAGGAGTATCATGACCATAACTCAAAAGCCACTATCTGGGAAAATCAATACAAGTTACTAGCCTCATCTATGTCTAACATCCATACTAAGTTCACAAGACTTAACACAAGCTTAGGCCTAAATGGGTCGAACAATCCCATTTCTAATCTGTAATTTCCATAATTAGGAACAATATGCCCTAAACTAGGCTAAGTTATCTAGTTCATCTTCTAGATGTCAAGTAAGCAATATCCAATCCGAAGATAGTAATTTCAACTAGAAACAAGGGTACTCAAGTCAACTCTACCCAACTTATGATTCCATGACTACCACACTAGCCCAATAAGGCTAAATTATAAATTATGCTTCAAATTCTAAAAATACATTCCAAACGTAACATTATATTATATCAATGCTATAACTAATCTAAACTAAAGAGGCAAGGTAATAGGATACAAAAGGGTTATAAATATTCCATCTTACGGGTCCAAAACTCTCATTTATTCCCCGAAACAACAACAATCAAGGCCACGTTATCCTACTCATAATCAAGCCTAACATCCATATTCACATGCAACATCTATCATACATAATCTAAGAAAAAAAGTAGATAGAAGCCTACCTCAAGGAAATACTGCAAAATCTCACTTAATGGACCACATGCTCGTCTTCACTTTATAATCCTCAAAATTCCATCATACTATCAAAACCATAATCTACTCATCAATACCAGTTTAATGATACACATATTTCACTATTGTGCTTTGAGTACAAAAATGACACCAAACCCCAAGGGGGTCCCACTTATGGAAAATAAGTTACCGAGACCAACCCAATGTTCACACATGAATAAGAAATCATAAACCTCAAAAAATAGGTAAAAGCTAAGCATACTTTGGGCTAAATTCAAGCCCTAAGATAAATTAGGATTTTGGGTACAAACTAAGAAATTCAAGCGTGAATTCAAGAAATTCTTATCTTAATCTGGAAGATAATCAGGATACAAGATGACAATTTTGCTCCCAAGTCACCCCCCCATGACTAATTTTTCGTTACTACACTTATTTTGGGGGTTTTTAGGTCTAAATGGTGGAGGGGAAATGCCACAAATATATCTTGGGTCTTTTATATAGAACCTACAGGTACTTAAATGTCGCAATTGTAGTATTACAGTCCATAATTATGCTACTCACGATCGTACTCTCTTGGACGTGATCACAATTGTACTAGATGGCATCAAACTCAAAAATAAGTTTTCGACCTTTGGAACTCACCCGAAATCCAAAGAACACGATCCAATAGTGAATTTAGATTGTAAACCACATTTAAAATCCATTGGAATGATAAAAAAATTCATCGGAGATCATATACGTAAAAAGTTGGGCCCACACCTATAGTTTTTCCCATAATAAGTTCGGGAGCCTTAGGACCTGAACCAGGGGCCTACCTTACCTAAAATTGATGTTCTGTACATGATGGAGAAGTTTGGACTTAAATTTGAGGTAGTTTCAATGAAATATGGGTCCCACACCTATTCTATCCAATTTTTAACTTTTTGACCAATAGGTCGAATAAGCTCGGGTGCATTGGAACTCGAACCAAAGGTCTACCTAGACAAACATCGATATTTTAGATTTGTTGGCATAGTTAAAACTTGCATCCAAGATCATTTCACTAAAGTTTTTTCCCGGTGGACATTTGGAACCAATAGAGACTTCAAAATAGAGAATTGGTTCTAAAAACCAAACGAACTGCCAAGAAACCGAACTATCAGTCCCAGTAAGTCATAAATTACTTAAGGAAGATATGGAGAAGATCAGATGGTAAAGATAAGCATAAAGATAGAAAATAACCTGAAGGGTCATTATAGTGTAGGTCTCCTATTAGGTGGTTCAAGGTTGATGAAGCAGAAATGTTTGGCCTGGATTTGGTTCACCAAGCTATGGAAAAGGTGAAGTCTATTATAGATAGGATTAAGACCTCCCACAATTATTAAAAGTCCTATACATATGTGAGGAAATGGGATTTGGAGTTTGAGGTTGGAGATTAGGTGCTCTTGAAAGTATCTCCCATGAAGGGAGTGATGCAGCTTGGGAAGAAGGGGAAACTTAGTCTCCGGTATGTTTTCCCATATTTAGTTTTGAAAATGATAGATAGTGTTGCATATAATTTATATTTTCCCTCTATCATGGGTTCCATTCATCCGTTATTCTATTTGTCTATGTTGCAGAAATGTGTGGGTGATCCTTCATTGGTTGTCCCTTTAATGGACATTGATATTTGGGATTTTGTGTCCAATAAGGAGGTCCCAGTAAGGATCATAGATCGGCAAGTTTACGGTTGTGAATAAAAATGTAGCTTTGGTAAAGGTTATATGGAGGAACCAAAAGTCTAAGAAAGTACCTTGGGAAGCAATGGAGGACATGAAGTCCAAGTATCCATTGTTATTCCCAATCCTAGAAAATAGTCCTTGAGGTATGTGTTGTTCTCGATATCTTTGATTTATTTCTTGTTAAAGATAAATTGTGGATTCCTTTATGTTTTAATTCCTATCCTAAAGGTAAGAGTAGAGATGTTTGGGTTTTTATCGTGTTTTTAGTGCCTCATTCCATCATTTGGGGACTAATGATCCTAGGGGGAGAATAAAACTCCCCAAAATTTGTCCTTTGCAAAATTTTCTGAGCCTTGAACATTTTGTGCGTCATATGACTACATTATACCAATCGTATGAAGTGGATATGGTTTGAAGTCTTTGGTCATATATTGATTAGTTTAACATTGTCCAAGTTCTATTATTGGTACGAGAAGGAATCATACCAGTCGTATGATAAGGTATGAGAAGTATGGGGCTAAACCATATGATGTCCAAGGTCTAGCCTAGAGGATTCTGCTTGGGGTACGGTTTTATGGTACTTGTCAAATGGTATGGATACGCTTTAGGCTAAGGAGTCATCTGATGGATAAAATGTGGCGTCCAACATTATTTCAAGGGTACGAGTGGTGGGTACCATTAATATGTTGTGTGTAAGAGTTAGGAGAGAGTCATACCCTCCTACGCACATTTTTCAGCTTTTAACCTGAGGGTATTTTAGAAAATTCCTACTCCAAAACCCTTAATACCCCATATCTTATAACACATTATAGCCTTTCATAATATAATTTGAAGGATCAAAACACTCTCAAATCCTCTGTAAACTCTGTCTTGAAGATTGGGCTAGGCTTTCTACAAGTTGTTCATCTAGAGGCTTAAGAGTCATGTTCTTTTCATGAATCATCATGAATAAGGCCTGTCACTCTTCCCTAATTGTTATTTCATGGAAATCATATATTTAAAGACTTGTTTATGAATCATTAATGGTGATTTTTAAAACTAATGTCGAGGGTTTTTTTTATATTGTTGAGTATTGTTTACTCTTGGTTTAAATTGTGAGTATACATATTTTAATGATGGCTTTGCATATGCTGGTGCTTGGTAATTATCTTTTAACAATTGGGTCATGGTTAACCATAAACATAATGGTTTTTAATTTGGTTTTGGTCTTGATAAGGTATGCGCTTAATGTGTTTGTCAAAATGCCTATAAGAAGAATCTAGTCACATGATGAGTCGTGTTTTGAACTAATGCTTGGCATAATAATGTTAATGAAGGATGTATTATTTTGTCAAGGTCTTTATGTCCCTAAATTGAATTGAAATATTATTTGAACTAAGGCATTGGACTAATAATGTAAATGGTTGGTGAAAGGTTTCATGAAGGCCCTGTTGTCCATATGTCGATTTGAATTCTAACCGTTGTGGTTTAAATGGCTAAATGGGTTCGAGTCCATAAATGTTGGATTGAATTGATGACATTATATAGACAATGTGTTTGACTCCAAAAATTGAATGATAATGGTTATGGCATATTGTATGCTTGTAAGAGGGGTTGGTATGATGATACTAAAGGGATGCCTTTGGTAAGAAATTGGACTAATGGTTGCATGTATGTTTAAAGAATGTTTTAATTGGGCTTAAAGCGGGATGTGTAGCCAATCCATAAAAGTGGAGTCTAAAGGACTAACACTAGAAACTGTGCTAGCTGGTGCGGGTGTCTATATGACTGGGAGGTTCGACTCCCTCGAATGGATATATGAATGGGAGGTTTGAGATCCCTATATTGTATATATTAATGCTTAAGTCACCTTAAATATATCGCGAGGTTCGAGTCCCCCATAATGGCATATACAGTTATGGATATTCTCTGGTTTGTATGGCTCCATACACTCGTGCCCTTCCAGCTATGGGAGAGCTGGGCCCATATATCTCATGTGTGCGTAGTTTTATGATGATTATGCTACACAAACCAGGTTAATATTTTCAGAGTTTGTGCTAAGCCTTGTTCCCTAGCCCGACACGATATATATATATATAAATATATATAGATGTATACATGTGATTTCATATGACGATTTGACTTGGTTTTATTGAAGGCTGATAGCACCCAAGCTCACATGCAAGTGTACATGGTCTTATCAAGTAGTAAAGTGGCCTTTAAGAAGCCAAGTATCGATCCCACAAACTTTATTTAACAAAGAATTTATTTCAGTTCACAATTTAGACTAAGTTGGTGCATGAGTAACCAAAAGAGAGTTCGGAAATTGTAACTAAAATTAAAGTAAACGATGCGGAAAGTAAAGATCTTAAAAAAATCGATAGGAGAAAACCAGGGTCAAAGAACTTTCGACAATCATACTATGTTATTGAATTTCGTTCGTTAACTTGCTTATTTTGGTTGTAGATTCATAGGGTTAATTGCACGATTATGGTTTCCCAACCTCTAATCCTTTACCTAAGTTGAACGTTAAAACTACATCATTGATCGGGATGTAATGATCCAATTAGGTTATTTAAGCTATCATTCTACTCGTGGATCAAGTGAGGTATCTAATTACATCCTTATCCTAGACACTAATTCGAATTCGTTATTTCATAAAGTAATACAAACCATACTTTGTTCATCTCCATGTTCTATCCCGTATTCCCTCTCCCAAGATCAAAAGGTAGACAATTGATGTACTCTAAGGGCCATGAATCCTTAAAATAGTTAAATCAAATATGAACACACAACCAATAATAATAAGAAAATTAAATGAACTTAATTCAAAACAAAAGTAATCATGTCTTTGGCTTTAACCCCAGAAAAGGGCGTTTAGCGACACAGTCATAATCGTAATCACAAGATCTTAATTAACAACTAAAAACATGAATGAACTAAATTAAAAGATTAAAAACCTAATTATGAACTTGTAACAGCCCCTATAGCTCCAAAATATGTTCAAAGATATGTAAAAACTACAAAATATATTAAGAGCATAAAGGTAGCCAAGTTGGAGTTGAATTAGCTTGAAATACCCAGGAGTAGAGTAGACCATGTATCACACCCTCTATTCCTATGGAATGAATCATTCTACACACTCTCTATTCCATAATAATAGAGCATGTGATGCATACAAATAGCATGATGCTACTGGAAGTTGTCCTACGAATTTTGGTGAAGTGTTGGTCCTTCCTCCTTTCATCCCTTGTATTGTGGTGTCTTTCCGATGATTTTCCAGCCTTTATATCATAAATGTATCATAATATTAAGATAAAAAAGGATCCTACAAGAACACTCCAAAAAATTTAGAAGTTCAAACACACAATATCAATCACAATGAATAAAAAACAAGAGCTTAGACTATGTTGATTTCCATGATCTTTCACTTCAAGTTTCAACTCTTTCCTTGAATCATTTGAACTTTGTACACACATAAAAACTTGTTCCACATTTAATGAAACATTTAAAATCATAAGTAACACATAGAACACAATAGAACCAGACAAGATAGACTAGACAAGCAACTAGCTGAAGCTAGAAAGACAAGCTTTCTCTATTGAACTCTAATTGACTGTTTGAAGTATCAACTTGCTTGGAATTCACTTTGAACCTTATAAACACATGCTTTAACACTTTGATACACATTTACCTCATTATCAACCCATATAGCATATAATCATCCTTTAAAAAAGGCTAAAATGACTAGAATAGTGATGCTATAATGAATAAATTCACCCAACATTACCACCCCACACTTAAAACATTCTTCATCCTCGAACAACACTTAACTATAATCATCATCAACTAAGGTTACTCTACACTTATAATAAATGCAAGACACTCAAACTAGTACTATAATGACTACATAGAATGCAAGCTACTATACTAAGCATTTTATTTACACAAATGAAAGCACATGAACATTACTCCAAAATATCCTAGCCTAATGAATTTACTCACCTATTGGAAAACTCATGCATATTTCTCAATCAAGGAAATCATACAAATCGCCCACATTTATCAAACATTTTCCCCTCACCACAAAAGTGTTATCCATAATCGCTCACAATAAATCAATTCACAACATGATGGGTACAAGAATAAAATTATGCTCTCTCTCACAAGGAATTCAAAAGTTCTGCACAATGAACCATAGGCTTACCCTTAGTGTAATGTTCCACTAATGTCATAATGTAAAGATTAGGACCAATTAGGAATTTTTTGAGTTGTAATGTAAGATAAGGAACGGGTAGGACTATTTTGGGAATAGTTACTAACCACCCTAAGCGCTTTAATACATTACATTAAACATTTAAAAACACTCTCCAACAACCAAATTTCACTTTTTCATCCCCCTAAATCTCTTGTTTTTGCCCCATCTCTTTTAAGCAGTTTCACAAACAGATGGTGGGCATAGTGTTTATTTTTTAAAGATTTAATTTTTTTATTTTATTTATGATCATGGAAATATTTATAACATCATTTTTATAAATCCTAACCACCATACATCAAATATAAACATCAATAACTCTTTCCTTGGGGCATCAATTCACCTTTTTCTTTTTCAATTTCTCAAACTCCTTAATAATTCAATTTTTCATTAAAGCATTTAGGAGCTTTTTGGATCAAATTATAGTCTATCAAAAAAAGGGATTAGGCTACATAGTGGTTATAAAAGAAAAGGCTAAAGGCTCAATGGAGGTTAACTAGGATAACGCATAAAGGGTAGGACAAATATAAGTTAAAAACAAGGCTATCAAAGAAATGCCTATAGCATCTCCTAAGCCCACACCCTTTATTTCACATCACACATACACCGAGCAAGTTCTAGACATCACATGTAACAAGGAATATACAAAAATTGTCACAAACACATGAAAAATGCTCAACTTAATAGGATCATCATAGACTCCCAACCAAACAATAGCATGAATTCAAAATTAAGACAAGTACAAGAGTCATAAACATGAGCCTAAGAGTCTCAATAATAGTAATTCATTTAGTGAACAGGCTTTTACAAAAAAACCCACTTGCATCATGATATCAAAAATAGCACCAACAAAAATATTCCACACAAAACATTTAAATTGAACCAAAATTTGGGAATTTCCCCACCCCATACTTAGAAATATACTTTGTCCCCAAAGTGAATTTAAAGGTAAGAGATAAAAATACTTCTTGAGGCCTCTAGGACCAGCTAGTAGCATCTTTTCATATAAAGAAGATTCATGGGACCCCACACTCTATTTTTTTGCCATGCTCCTTAGCTCGAGTTTATGGTACTCAAACTACCCATTAACTTGTAACACAACCAAACATAAAAACTACATGAAATAAAAACTAAAAAAACTAAAAGAAAACATACCTAATTATCTTGGGTTGTCTCCCAAGAAGTTCCTTATTTAGTGTCGCAGAATTACCCAACTCAACTCAACCATATTCCTTCACCTCTTAACAACCTTTTGGGAGCCTTTTTTCATTCATTTCTGACCTTTTGAGTTTGCACTCTCAAGGTCAACATTTTTTTCGACTTTAACATTTATTATGTTGAGAAAGAGTGGTTTCATCTTAGGCTGCTCGATCAGGTACTCCAAAGAGGTCTTTCGCAGATTAATCACCCACACTTTTCCCCTTCAATAACATTGATCACACATAAATCTTTATATTGGAAATTTACGATGGGTGTTTTGTGAACATCAAATACCACCTCTTCATAATCTATCCTTATTTTGAGTGTTCCTTCTCTAATATCAATCAAGGCCCCTCCAGTTGCTAAGAATTGACACCACAATATGATTGGTACCTGTTCATCTACCTCAAAATCAAGAACATAAAGTCAGCAAGTATAATGAATTTACCAACCTTTATGAGGAAATCCACAATTATTCCATTGGGATGTGTAAATGCACTGTCTTCCAACTGCAACACCATGGTGGTTGGTGTCGGCTTTCCCAAACCTAATATTTTAAACATTAGTAGTGGCATCCAATTTATACTTTCCTCTAAGTCACTTAGTGCATGGACCACTTTGCTCCCAATTTGAATAGAGATAGTAAACCTCCCTTGATCTCTCAATTTCTTGGGGTTTCTCTATGTCATCAAAACCCTACACTCTTCAGTGAGTGTTATTGCTCCTACATCCTACAATATCACCATATTAGCCACCACATTCCTTAAGTACTTTGCGGACTTGGGAATACTCTGCAAAATATCTAAAAAAGGTAGGTTAATGTGAAGCTCTCTGAATGTGTAAGTGAAATTTTTGAACATAGCATCCTCCTTCATTTTGATTTACTTTCGTGGGAAGTGTAGAGGCGACATCTTTTTCACTTCTTTTGAAGAAACTTCTTCTTTCAAGTACCCAGACTTTCTTGAATTTTCAGCAACTGTATTACTAACCTATTTGGTCACCACATTATCATTTACCTCCTTTTTTACCTTGAAAGGTTCTCCTTGAAGCTCTTTACAACTCCTCATGGTGATTGCCATAACCTTCTTTGAATTTTCTGTATCTGCTAGAAAACCACCTTGTGGCCTAGTATTTAATGCTTGTTGTAACTGCCCAATTTCCAACTCTAATCTTTTCTTAGCTACTTTTTGATTTTGTAATTTTTTCTATTGAATTTTCATAGCTACAACCATTTATGCTTGACCAGCTAAGATTTATTTCAACATCTTTTCCATGTTGCTCGTTGACTAATTTAATTAGGCACGTGGCTATGGAATTTGCTGTTGCTGTGCGTTCGAAGGCTGCTCTAACACTTTATATTTTAGGAATTACAAAAATTTAGCTTTTGAGAATTACCCACATACATAACTAATTCTAGATTGAAGGCACACATAACTGCTAAGTGACCACTATTACTGCATATTTCACACCAACCTGCAGTTTGTTAGATGGCATTGATTGTGGCTGCAGGTTGTGCTGATCCCAACTTTATGCTGCTGAACTAAGTGTTAATCAAATTTTGTAATGCAGAAACCTATGCTGATAAGGATGTGAATTGGTCCACCTCCAATACACCTATAATTATTTTCGTGGCATTTTGAAAATTTGAATGCCACTCTGGATTTCCTTATGCAATATGGTTCAACAATGTGTACAGCTCATCATAAGTCAACTCTAGCACTTGAACACCGGTGGCTGAATCTTGAAAAATCTTTGTATTGTGATTAAATGATTCTACAAAAGTATGATCAAGTACCTTATTGGACTATTGGTGGTGTGGACAATCCCAAAGAAGGGCCTTAAAGCATTCCCAAGAGTGATATAGATTTTTACTAGGCTTCTATTTAAAGCTCACTATCTCACTGTAAAGTATCACAATCTTTCTTGATGGGAAGAATCTGATAAGGAAATTTTTGCCTAAGTCATCCCATGATGTGATTAAATTAGCTGGCTCAACATTCGACAACCTTTTAGCTTCCCCCAAATGTGAATGGGGAAATAGTGTCAGCCTTACATAATCTGTACTCACCCCAGCCAGAATGAATATGTCAGTAAGCTCAATGAAAGTCTGCAAGTGGACTTGTGGATCCTTGTGTGAAAGCCTAGAAAATGTCCACTATTAATGAGAAGCTGCACCATATTGTGCTTTAACTAAAAATTCCCCCCTACAGCCAGTCTTTGCATTGGGGAAGTCAAGTTTATCGAAAGTGGGACTGCCACTTCCCTAACTATCCTTCGGGATGCTTGTTGTTCATCCTTCAGAACAATATACTCTTGGTATTCTCAAATTTGAGGAATTTTAGGGAGAAAATTACTTCTATCTTGCATTAGTAAAATTCTTTCTCGGGTTCAAGGCTTGGTTCTGCAAACTTCTGATCCCTTATCAACCTATAAACCTATTTCCTACCATAACAAAACCAAGACCAAGTGTAAAAATATCAAATACATCTAAAGGTAAAACTAAAATAAACAGTTTCCATACAACAAGTCCCCGACATCAGCATCAAAAACTTGACAGCGTCTAAGCGCACACACAAGTGTACATGGTCTTATAAAGTAGTAAAGTCGCCCTCAAGAAGCCAATTATTGATCCCACAGAGACTTGATCTAACAACAAGTCTATTTCAGTTCACAATTTATATTAAGTTGGTGCATGAGTAACTAAAAGACAGTTTGGAAATTGTAACTGCAATTAATGTAAATAATGTGGAAAGTAAAGATATTAAAATAATCGATAGAAGAAAACCCAGGGTCAAAGAACTTTTGACAATCATACTATGTTATTGAATTTCATTCACTAACTTGCTTATTTTGGTTATAGATTCATAGAGTCAATTTCACGATGATGGTTTCCCAACCTCAAATCCTTTACCTAAGTTGAATATTACAACTACATCGTTAAGCGAGGATGTAATGATCCAATTAGGTTATTAAAGCTATCATCCTACACGTGAATCCAGTAAGTTATGTAAGTACATCTTTGTCCTAGACACTAATTTGAATTCCTTATTTCATTAAGGAATACAAACCATACTTTGTTCATCTTCATGTTCTATCCCCTATTCCCTCTCCTGAGATCAAAAGAAAGACAATCGATGAATTCTAAGGATTGCAAATCCTTAAAATAGTTGAATCAAAGATGAACACACAACCAATAATGATAAGCAAATTAAATGAACTTAATTAAAAAAAAAAGTAATCATGTCTTTGGCTTTAACCCGGAAAATGGCATTTAGCCATGCATAGTCATAATCGTAATCACAAGATTTTAATTAACGACTAAAAACTTGAATAAACTAAATTAAAAGATTAAAAACCTAATTACGAAGTTGTAGCAGCCCCTCTAGCTCCAAAATATATTTAAAGATATGTAAAATCATGATACAATATGTATTTATATCATAAGGGTAAGCCAAGTCCATGTTGGAGTCGAATTAGCTTGAAAAACCCAGGGGTGGAGTAGACCATGAATCACACCCTATATCCCTATGTAATGGAGTATGCAACAAAACCTCTATTCTATAGGAATAGAGCATGCGATACACGTAAATCATATGGTGCTACTGGAAATTGTCCTCTGAATTTTCATTAAGTGTTGGTCGTTCCTCCTTTCATCCCTTGTCTTGTGGTGTCATTCCAATGATTTTCCAGCATTTATATCATCCATATATCATAATATTAAGCTCACAAATGATCCTAAAAGAACACACCACATGAATTAGAAGTTCAAACACACAATATCCATCACGATGAATAAAAAATAAGAACTTAGACTAGGTTGATTTACATGATCTTTCACTTAAGTTTCAAATCTTTCCTTGACTCATTTTAACTTTGTACACTCATAAAAACTTGTTACACATATAATGAAACATTTTAAACCATAAGTATCACATAGAACACAATAGAATCCAATAAGATAGACTAGACAAGCAACTAGCTCAAGCTAGAAAGACTAGTTTTCTCTATTGAACTCTAATTGACTTTATGAAGTACCAACTTACTTGGAATTCACTTTGAACCTTATAAATACATGCTTGAACACTTTGATATGCATTTATCTCATTATCAACACTTAGATCATAGAATCATCCTCAAACCAAGGCTAAAACAACTAGAATATTGACACTAGAATGTATAAATACACCCAACATCAATGGCATTATTTTATTCCTCTATCCCTGAGTTACATGCTAGCGCTCCAACTGATAACCATCACCAAAAGATATATCCTTATTCTATACATAGACTGGGACTTTTTCTTCTTCTCCTGCACCATGACTAGGTAATCTAGTGGTTTATGAGATCGACAATGAAATTGTGAGCTTTCATACTTCAGAAGACATTCATTTCATTATCTTTTACTCTTTGTCTTAGACTTGGTTTAGACATTGTTTTTGACTATTGTTAGGGGCATGTCCCAACATATTATTGAATTCGGCTTTGTAGAGGCTTTGTGGATTACTGTGGACTTAGGTGTGATGGTTTAGTATGTTGTTTGGTGGATTGACTTAGATACTTTATAAATATTATTAGATTTACTTTCCTCTTTCTTGCTATATATTTGGAATTCATCAGACACTTGTGGTTGATATATTGGTTAAGTTAGTTGAAGGGGGTGATCACAGGTCCATGTTGGACTTAAGATACTCGTTATTTCTAGGCCCTAGTTCGAGTTGTGACAACCATGGGCAGGACTACCTCTATCTTGCACACCTCAAGTAGCACCTCTACCACCCTGAGGGTCACCTCGCACTATTGATATAAGAGTAGTCTTGAGAACATGACATAGGAAATCCTTGCTACATGGCTAACCTTATTACCCACATTGCAACCTTTGTGACCCAAATCAATTATAGAAGGTATGACTGAGGTTGAATGACCATCCTGGGATAATGCCCGACTACTCAAAGCTGTTGAACCAAAAGACCTACTACCTGAACCCTACAAAGATTCCTGCACTAGTTTACCATGGTACCTACTAGAATCTATGAAATCTATGCATCAATAGGTATGTCAACTAAACTCTCTTTGATGGAACACACTCTTTGTACCTTCCTAAGTTGATCTAAGAATAGATGCAGTAATATTTACATAGTCCATTACATTATGAAATAATGCCCCTGACACCACTATCTGGCCAGTATCCAACTAAAAAGTAGTATTCAATACCTTAATGTACTTCTAAATTTTTTCAAACTCGATGGAGGTACTAGTAATAGAATATCTAGAAAAGGAATGGAAGCGTGCCTCATACTAGGTACCAGTCAGAGAACCCTGCTCCAAGTGATCAAACTCATATCTCATTTGATATTTAAAATTACATGGCACAAACCTATTTAAGAAAGCCTCATCAAACTGATCCCAAGTCATCTCAGGAAAACCAAGAGGTGTGGAACTAATAATTAATGTTCACCAATCTCTAGCTACATCTCTCAACTAGTAAGTAGTGTAAGCAACTCACAGAGAATCTAGTGATCCAAGGTAATACAACTTCTCTTGACAATCAATGAAGAACTCATAGGCTTCCTCGCCCACATCACCATTAAATTAGGTGGACCCAATCATATAAATATTTCAAACCTTTTTTGGTCATCAGAAGGCATAAGATAAAACAAATCCATAGGAGACACAGTGTATCTCGAAGGTTATGATCCTACTTGAGAAGGTAACACAGATGAATGCTAAACCTCTGAACTCATAATACCATACTCGGATACTGTCATAAAAAAAGGAACAACACTCTAAGCTTGCAAAATACCATAAGTAAATGTTTGTACCATTCAAGAAACCACACTTCAAACTAGAGGTACACCATTAATAGACTCTGGAATGGATGGAGGTACAACATTTTGAGCTAGATGAATACAAAGTACACTAAAATGAACACTCTCAAAAGAGTCAGGAAATGAATTAATAAACCCTTAAGGATTAGGGTAGTAGTACTTTGTGGAACCTTAGTAGGCCTCATATCTATAGCATTCTCAACCTTGGGCTCAGAGGAGATCCCCCTAGTACTGCCTCTGGAAGGAGCAGATCCTCATGCCCTTTGTCTACATTTATCCCATCCATGACCCATGACTCATCTCTTAGGCTAGGCTCTTTCCCCAAATACCAACTCCATATCTCTAGTCTCGTAGGATTTAATCCTTACCATCTGCATAAAAAAAGTATAACTTAGTTTAGAATATAGGGTATGGAAAAATCCACACAATAAGGAACAAATAAAGATATTTCCTTAAGATGTATTATAGCCTCTCAAAGATAGATATGGGAATCTATGTATCAATCCACGGAACTCTACCACACCCTATTCATACACTTGTGAGACAACTGAACTTGTCTGCTCTGATACCAATTTGTCATAACCTAAAAACTAAGGTCATGAGGATACTAATCGTGGTTAAGCCTTGACAAGTAAGTCAATCACCCAAATTGATGTGCAATAACAAAACATGACACAATTCCCGAAGTAAGACTTTTAGAGATAATTTAGACCACATATATATAATAATAATGAAAGTATGAATCATAAAGATACCATAAACCATTCTAAAACCTGGTGTCACGGTGTAATACAATCTAAATACAACTCAAAACTAAAAAAATACAACTAAATTAAAAAAATACAAGTCTGTCTCTAGATACAAAATAAGGACATCAGCTGGATAGGATGATGTTTGAGGATGACTTTGAATGCATAGAGCGGCCACTACCTAAAATGCATCAATGCTCAACCATATGATCTCAAATATCACGTGGTGCACTAGTACTTGAATTTGCATCGAAAAGGAACAATAAGGATGAGTACGGTCCACCTGTACTCAGTAGGTATCGTAGGCTGACTGATCAAAGTAGAAAATAAGATATACAAAAACATACTATGAGCATGAAACTTGCAATAAAAAAATACCCCTAATTGTAGCTCACATCGTCTCCACTGATAGTTCTTAATTTGACATATAAACAAGATAACAGTAACTTAAAAGAAACAAAGTGGATATATGTAAAATTATGCAGAAAAGAACAATACTAAAGATGCACAATATATAAAATGCAATGATGATGATAATAACTATATGATAGGGCTAAGGATATCACATAAACATCGTATAGAACTACCGAGCCTCAAAACTTTCAGATAGGAACCTGGTGGGCTCGAAACCCTTATACTATCTCAATACTCTTTCTTAATATAAATATCCATATCTCTTCTCCAACTCATGTGCTATGATAGATGGTTCTTGTAAAAATATTTCTGTAAAAATCAGTGTTTACATAATGGTACAAATATCTCATGAATGTATGTATGAAATTAGGATTAATGCTCATAACTAACTAGTATGAAGGTCTCAAAATTAATTTAATACATCGATATGCAAGCTCAGAATCCCCTCAATTTGTCAACACCCTATGATTTTGTATAAGCATTGTACCTTTAGCGTGAAAAATTCAAGACATTATTAATATCACATTAATCCTAACTTAGGTATTTCTATCATAAAGAAAGTGACCAAATGCATAGCCAAGGTCAATATTATCTAATAAGGACCCTACACAGGCAACACACAGTAAATATCTTCTCAAGAAACCACCACCACCATCATCACCAACAATATAAGCCCTCATACGAGCACACAACAATACTATTCTTGAAATGTGGTTACCAAGATTATTACCAATACACATAGAATGCTTTTACATATATATTTGCTACCCAACCTAGTTTGAGGAAAGTTAAGCTATAAACTACCTCGTGATAACTAAATCTATGATGAAATCCCTTCAAAGCATAGCTTTCCCCTCTTGAATAACCTCAGAATCAACTAAAAAACATAAGTATGGATTCTACACATCACAAGAAAACCAACAATACCTATGTTTCTTATTTTCAAGTCGAAGTCATAATGAACCCCTAAAATGGGTTTTCAAAATGAAAGGGTAAAACATAATTTTTTGTTTAGAAACACTTTACCCATGATTAAAAGAAGCCATAGAAGAAAACCCAACATGATTTCAGTAGAATAAATATCATTTTTAGGCCTTCCATGCCAAAATTCCCAAATTCCCATTTTAAAATCATAATGTAACAAGTTTTAATGATAATAATTAAGGTAAAATAATTGAAATAGTGATTTGGAGCTCACCCAAGCTCGAAAATAGAAAAACTCCAAAACTCTCTTAGCACAAAGTTAAAGTCTAAAAAATTGAAGAAAAATAGAGAAAGAGGATTTTTATATCCTCCTAGTACTAACCACTAAAGAAGTCAAATGACTTCTTAAGAGTGGGTTGACCACTTTAACGGTCTAGCCCAATTATGTTTGGCCGTTAATGTGATCCCCTATAGCTTAAGCAACAATCGCTAAAGTATTCAATTATTCACTTTAACAGTAGTAGCCCTAACTGCCAGCGTCTATTAAAGTGGCAGATGGGTCACTTAAGTAGAGCGGTCCAACGGATGCTAAAACAGAAGCACCAGAAACCAACAGCTTTAATGATTTCCAAGTTGCAAGGTTGTAGATTGATATCTCAGGATTCTTTTAGAATCCCATGAAGGCCAATGAATATGCTACTAGACTAAATTTGATATTCTAGAATTAATGATAATATAAGATTTTAAAAAAAAGGTTGTTTTTATGAAGTTAACCCTCGAGACCTAATTACACAAATTTCAAAACCAAGGGTCAAAATGAGATCCAAAAGCCATAAAATTAAAACAATTCGCTACCAACCCAAAATCGTTGTCTTGGATATACTAGTGTAGTCCATTTTGCCATTCAACACATAGAACAGCAAACGTTCACCAAAGTCAACTATAAGGCCTTTTCACCCTTTAAGAATCACAAACTCACACAAATCATTCTAGATCAAATTGGGAACCATGCCAACAATCCCACAGTTCATTTTGCAATTCAACACATAGAATAACAAATGTTGATCGAAGTCAACTATAAGGCTTTTTCACCCTTGAAAAACTACAAAATCACACAAATCATTTCAGATTGGATTTTTTAACGATGCCAAAAATCCCCAAACCCAAGAAATGACACATAAAAAGCATAAAGAGGGGAAAAATGGTCAAAACATATATAGGGGAGAAATTCACTGAATTAAGTCGTTACATGATTTTTGTGTACTAATCCTACATATGCTTCCTATTAAGTGTATAATATCTTTTGGAGACCGTTTCAAGATCTTAGTGTTATGACCCAATTGGCTAGATCATGCAGGCACCGACTCTAATCCACCTAGATATGAGAACCCTTACTATCAATTTGAAAAATATATACAGAAATCAAAATAATCCAAGAAATACTAATATATTAGAGTCAATTTGCAAACTTCAATTACAAATAACATCATTTTCCAACAAATTAGTCTAAATAGGTACAATAGCTACTAAGAGACAACACAAAACAACATGCACAACTTCTACTATGGAAACAATAATAGAAGCTGCATAAGATCTTTATCGCATCAAGCATGAATCACCTACTAATCCTTCAAATAGACAACACCTCAAAAAGAGTATAAAAAGAGTAGTATCGATATAAACCACACAAACTAGTAGGCATCATCAATCAATTTAAGTTAAATCACATACACAACACATAAAAATTCAAAAGAAAGCATAAAACTTAAAAGTAACTAACCAAAAAGTGTCCATTATTATCTCTCCTTTACACCCTCAAACTTTACTAGCTCTATCATGCTTAAGCAATTTTCCTGTACCATATTCACTACATAATTAAGTTTACCAGTATCTGATAATACTACCTATGAGTTCAATGATACTCAACTCTTGAGGTTCTTCTATCTCTAACAATTAGTTGTTCAAACCCTTGGGATTTACTTAACCTAGTTCTAATAGTTTATTCATATCTTGTGGATCTAATGTCTTTAGATTCAATTAAGTCTGTAAGGCAATTATTAAGATAGCAACACCCACCTTCCCAAACTGAAATGCAATGACTACTAAACCACCAAACATACCATGCCCTAGGCATAATGTTGATAACCCTAAACTCTATCATGTAACTCTAATTCAATTTCATATTACTTAGCCTTGTAAACAAGTACAACATAATATTTACCCAACATGAACCAACAATGATAAAAAATAAAGTCTACTACAACTACCAATAAGACTTTATGATAAAAGACCTTTCTTTTTGGATAAACAAAGTAAAGATTAACCTTTTTTTTATTAACCATAACTCAGACCACTCTTAGAGTCCTCCTACCAAATGAAGACTATCATTATCATAAGTTAAAATCCATAAATAATATGAAATACACCAATTATCAGATATCCTAGTTCACGCAAGGAACTAATATACTAGATAAACAAATAACCCAGTTTGCTTAAGAAACCTATATAAGACAATGTATGTCAAGAAAGAAACTAACCCAATTTACTCAAGAAACACATATAACCCAGTGTATCTCAAATAAGCAACTAGCTTATTCAACTCAAGTAACCAAATAACATAGCAATAGAAAATATCATGTATCATAATTTAACTAAAGAAACCATCTTTAGCAATTAAGCACATAACCATATTCACTATAGGAACCCACATATACTAACAACAAGTAAGCCTGATTCACTTAAGGAACCCTTACAATCAAGAAACATATAATCCCCAGTTACTCAAGGAACAATGATACTCACCAGTACATTGTACATGCATGTTAAGGGTCTTATGCATGACTATAGCAGATGAACTCTTGTCAATGTACCAAATCCCAAACATCAAGTGTTTTCCAACTTTGTGTCTAACAATCTCATATAAGTGTACCTTGTGTCAACCAATCCCATGCATATTCCATAACAATGACAGATATCACAACCATTATTACTCAAATGATAGCAGAATAACACTTGTAAAATCCAACAATCTTTTATATAAGTGAATTACATATGATTAACACATCGGGTATCAAGCAGTAATTCACTTTCCTTCAATGTGAATTGTACAAGCAATACTAAAAATTAGTTATAATTCACACGTAACACAAATTGGGTTTAAATTACATTATAACCATCACTTACAACTTACACATATGACATGTGGGTTATAACCCACCCCAAATCATTTATCCTAACTATAAATACATTACCACTTTTTTATTTTTCTCATCATCACCATACTTACTCCTAAATCCATGAGCACCTACCACCTTAATGAAAAATATTTAGTTAGGTTAACTCAAATTCGAACGCTAACCTATCTTTTAACATACAAGAATGAACAACAACTAGGTAATACATAATTCCATGATCATTAATAAAATGGCAATATAATAGTTAATTCCTACCTAATTAGTTGAGTTTTTATCCATTTCATCTATCCAAAAACTATGAACAAAGGCCTAAGCATGTAATTTCCTATCAATATACGTCATGCTTATGCTTTCTAACCTAGGTCAAAACTACTCTGTTAAGCCTAGACTACCTAGACATCAAACAGTTACTATGGAAGGCATGAACGCGAGTTGTTTAGTATGTAAATGTGAATCTGACATGAGATCAGTGGAAAAACCATGGGTTTATACCATTTACACAAAATCTTTCCTCTCCATTATTCCAAGGCCATGAGGTGACCATAGAAGGGTTTTTTAATGAGCCTCGTCCTTTATACAACAAGAGTGGAGAAAAAAGAATATAAAAGTTATAGTTGGGGTTTTGGTACCATCACCCTACTATAGCATCTATTTTTTCTTCTATAGTGATGCCACTATAGTTAGAAATTTCCCACTATAGTGGGAATCGTCAGCCTAACCCCAAAATTTCTAATTCTAAAAATTTTAGCTGCATCATCACATACTAATTTGAGATTGTATTTTCAATTTTTTTTATCCCATACCCATAAAGAGGTGTCTTTTCATAATGACAGAATAGGCAGTTATAATAGATTCCAATTTACACATCATTCACCTACGAATAATCAGAATAAGAAAAAAATTGTGTAAGTCTAGATCAAGCCTTAAAAATCTTATCATGATGACAAAATTATAGATTTATGCGGATCATTGAGAATTTATTTTCTTAGTATACTAAATTTTCAAATTAAAACTTCATTGCTATCTATTTTATTAAGGAAAATTTCCCTTCGTACGAACCATATGGAAATACTTAGAGTAAAATAATATTTGAGCTCCTAAGGTGACTAGGTCCTTATGAATATATGTAATGCCCCATAAATAGGTCTTGAGACGTCACACGGTACTCAAGACTACGAGTAGCCTTAAGATAACCCTGTAAGACTTCTACTAAATCTAAAACTCATAATGGAGAAATATAAACATAAAATCAATGCGAAAGTCTCTCTGATATAAGCAGGGATTATCTGAACATAATAAAAAAATATTAGACTAAAAAGTATGGACAATCAATACTAGAAATCTGAAATATAACTAGCAGTCTGATAAGTCTCTACTACTAATAACCAGAGAGCCAATGGGACAAGCCCCTAGCTGACTCGAACTGATGGAAAATACTTAATCAACTACTGTAATAAGCTAGAAAATTGAATAACTGGGTCCCCAAACTATAAGGACTCACCAAATGTCGGGATGTAGATGGAGATACTCAAAATTATTCACACTACTGAAACTGAGCACCTAACATACATTATTAAACAATGTAGCACATAAATATATATGTGGATCAGTACTTCTGGAATGTACTGAGCATATAGGGGTGAATGCATAAGTAAAACATTGAGGGACAATATATCTTTTTCACATAAATAATGCATGTTAAGTAATAATGACTCACATTAGGCTTGAGTAATTGAAAACTGTAATCATAATCATGAAAGATAAAACATACTATATGAATGCTGTGAGCTACCACACTTAGTTCTAAATCTGTACTTGAAATCTATTTTTCAAATTATACATGCTAAGTGTAAGAGGACTCACTTCTGCATCTGTAATCTGAAAGTTGTAATCTCATAGCTAATGACTTATATAAAATAAAATCTGAATAAAATTATAAGCCTTTACACTTAATTTCTAAAAGCTTTTCTTTTATTCCTTTCTGTTAGGATTACTCTTTTCTGTAGGGAGGTTCTTCTAACTGACATACACTATGTGAGCTATCATAGTGTCCAACGTCTAGTTTCCTTATGGGAAAACCTCACATTGGGGAGAGGTGTCATACTCTTGCGAAAGATTATAACCTATGCTAAGTGATCACAATCTATAACTGTAATCCATATAGGAATAGGAATAATTTGATAATCTAAACCTATGTTGGCTCGTAGTTCTGGGGCATGTAAACATACCCAACTCGATGCTAAATACTACTCCCTTTTGTCTGTATGCTGATTCTATAGGAAATGCACTTTTAAAACTATGATAAGGTTTTATAATGAAAACCGATTGTGTATCTATTTATTCTAAACTATAATTAAAATTGTAAAGTGGATTCCATAGCTAAGCTGAGATCAAAAGATCAAATCTTGATCAAAATTTGAAAATAACTAATCATAGGGTGCTTAAAGTATTGTCATTCTTGAAATATTAATGTTTAACTAGGGCTTAGTATCCAATGCATCAAATTCATGTCAAATCATCATAAAGTTCATTCTTAATAATGAAAGTATTGATAATTCAATTCTCAATCTAGAAATTTATGTCATACGCATAAAAATACAAAAGTAGACATGCAATTCAACATCTAAATAACTTATAATATCATAATCTTCAAATAGTGATGAGTGGGTATAAACCCAAAACTGAAATCCATATAATTTAATGAAAAATTCAACTTTAAAACTAATTTTAGGAACGAGGATGAAAGGATTATCCTTGTTCATAACCCCACACACCTTAATTAATCAATAAATGAAGAAACTTGAACTTTGAGTTCCTATTATTGCTCTAGAAGATTAATTTTTGAAGATCCTGAATTTTTAATTATCTTGGAAAAAGAATGGTGGAATTTGGATTACTTAAGGTTTGAAATTTTAAGTTATAGGGTTTCTTGGAGGGAAATTTGATGAATTATGAGCGTATTAGGCTTATAAAAGGTTTAATCTTGTGTTTTGGAAAAATTAAGTTCGAAACTTGAAATCCCAATTTTGCACTCCACCGCAATGTGGCACCATCTTAGTGGCTTAGTAGAAAAAGGGACGAGTGCCATTTTGGGCTCTCGTATAATTCGGCATAATCACGTTGCATCACTAGAAAAGTACAAGTGCCATTTTTGACTCCACCGTGATTTCTGGCGCGACATTGGCCAAACGCGCTGAGCTACTGGAAAGGGACGAATGGGATTTTCGTGATCACCGTGATACGCTATAATCAGGGTGCTCCACTAGAAAGAGGATAATTTCAAATCTGCCCTCCACCACGATGTAGTGCTATAATTATGTCCTATTGTTTCTCACTAAAGGTGCCATAACTTCTCAACTGGGTATTGGATTTAGGAAAAATTGGTATCGTTGGAAAGCTCGTTCAATTATCTACAATTTGGTGGGTCTAGATCTGGAAAATTCTACACATATCAAGAGTTATGCACTTTTGTAGTTGACCCATGACACATTAGGAGCAAAACAAGACTAAGAAAAGTATAGGGTATTACAATATCTCCCCCCTTAGGAATATTCATACTCGAATAAGACTAGTTAAATTGAGGATACAGAGGAGCTGACACTATTTACTGGAATGCTCAATTGAAACAAAATTGCATGACTAAATCTAAATCATATTGAGTGACTGAAATAATTTGTAAATGCATGAATTGACATGAAGATAGCCACATGGCTGAAACTGAGACTGGAAAAGTGCTGAATTAAGGAAGACTATTACCTTAGGCTGAATTTGAGTTTGTGGAGAAGAGGTAAAGATACTTCATTCACATGTCTTCTTTTGCTTCCCAAGTAGCACCCTGAATAAACTGATTTTGCCATAGAACATTGACCAAGGAATTTCTTTATTCCTTAGTCTACGGATCTGACAATCAAGAATTTCTACTGGAAGTTCTTCGTATGAAAGGTTATTCTTAATATCCTTGCTTTCTAGAGGGACTACAATAGCTGAATTGCCCATACACTTCTTCAATAAAGATATATGGAACACTAGGTGAACTGATGACAAGTCTGCAGGTAGCTCAAGATCATACCCTACCTTCCCCACATGACTCAAAATTCTATAGGGAACCACATATCGGGGACTAAGCTTCCCCTTGTTACCAAATCTCATCACACCCTTCATGGGTGACACCTTCAAATATACAAAATTGTCTACTTCAAACTTAAGATCTCTCCTTTTTATGTCTTCATAAGATTTCTGACGACTCTGAGCTGCTTTTAATCTCTCTCGAATCAACTAAACTTTCTCCATAGCTTTAAATAACATATATGGCCCAATCAAAGTGGACTCACCTACTTTAAACCAACTGACTGGTGATCTACATCTCTGACTATATACATCCTCAAACGAGGCCATCTAAGTACTAGAATGGTAACTTTTATTATAGGCAAACTTGATCATTTGCAAGTGGTCATCCCAACTGCCTTTGAAATCAAGAACATATGCCCTCAACATATCCTCTAAAGCCTGAATGGTCCTCTCTACCTGACCATCTGTTTGTGGGTGAAAAGATGAACTGAGATGAACTTAGGTACCAAGACCCTTCTGAAAGGCTTTCCAAAACTGAGAGGTAAACTGAGTACCCCTATCTGAAATGATGGAAAAGGGAACTCTATGTAATCTAACTATCTCTCTGATATATATCATAGCATAATGTTCAGCTGTATAGGGTATGTGAACTGGCAAAAAATGGGCTGATCTGGTCAATCTATCTACAATAACGCAAATTGAATCATGCTACCGACGCGAATGAGGTAACCCCATCACAAAATCCATGTTCACTTCTTCCTACTTCTAAGTGGGAATACTAAACTCCTGCAATGTCCCACTAGGTCTCTGGTGCTCTACCTTAACCTATTGACAAGTTGCACACTTGGCTACAAATTCTATGATATCTCCCTTCCTACCACTCTACCAACACACTTCTCGCAAATCACGATACATCTTGGTGGCTCCTAGGTGAAGGAAGTAACGCATACCATCCACTTTTGCCATAATCTGCTGCCTCAAATCATCAACACATAACACACATAATCTATTCTGGTATCTCAACACACCATCTTCCCCTTAGGAGGAAACCTCTACCTTTTGGTTTTTAACTAAACCCTTTAGTTTGACAAAACTAGAGTCCTTATCCTGCTTCTCTTTCAATTCAGAAACTAGAGAAGATTCTGAACTATGCTGGACCTAAACATTCCCCTCAGTTGAGTCAACTAACCTTATAGCCAATCTAGCTAACCATTGAACTTCCTAAACTAACTCTCTATTCTCATTCTCCACATGAGCAACACTGACCGTAGATAGTCTACTAAGGGCATCTACCACCATATTAGCCTTGCCTTGATAATACAACACACTCATATCATAATCCTTCAACTACTCTAACCACCTTCTCCGACAAAGATTTAACTCCCTCTAAGTGAACACATATTGCAAGCTTTTGTGATCCATGCATACATCGACATGCACCCCATAAAGATAGTGCCTCTAGATTTTCAATGCAAACACAACAACAGCTAGCTGTAGGTAATGGGTAGGGAAGTGCTTTTCATGAGGCTTGAGCTGTCTAGAGGTATAGGTTATAACCTTACCTCTCTGTATCAAAAAATAACCCAAAATAATTCTAGAAGCATCAAAATAGTCAACGAATACATCTGTACCATGAAGTAGCACTAAAATAGGGGCTGAAGTGAGTCGAATCTTTAACTCTTTAAAACTATTCTCACAGGAATCTAACAACTAAAACTTAACTTTTTTTAGAGTTAATATAGACATAGGGGATGCAATAGAAGAAAACCCTTCAACAAAATGTCTGTAATAACCAGCTAAACCCAAGAAACTCCTGATGTCTAATAGAGAGGTAGGTCTAGGCTAGTTTCTAACTGCTTATATCTTTTGGAGATCAACTCTAATGCCATGACTGGAAACAACATGATCGAGGAAAGCTAGTGATCTTAGTCAAAATTTACATTTGCAAATTTTGGCGAACAACAACTGATCTCTAAGACTTTGCAACACAATTCCAAGATGGTCTGCATGGTTATCCTCACTATGAGAATAGACAAGAATATTATCGATAAATACTATGACAAACATGTCTAAATACTATTTGAACACTCTGTTCATCAAGTCCATGAAGGATGTTGGGGCATTTGTCTGACCGAAAGACATGATTAGAAACTCAAAATGACCATAGCGGGTTCTGAAAGCTGTCTTGGGAATATTACATTGCCTTAGTCTAATTTGATGATAGCTAGATCTAAGGTCTATCTTGGAGAAATAACTTGCACCTTGGAGTTGGTAGAATAAGTCATTAATCCTAGGAAGAGGATATTTATTTTTGATTGTGGCCTTGTTCAGCTGACGATAGTCAATCCACATTCGCAAAGAACCATCTTTCTTATAGATTAATAGGATAGGAGCACCCCATGAAAAGACACTGGGCTTGATGAAACCTTTATCTAAGAAATCTTTAATCTTCTCTTTTAATTCCTTAAGCTCAACTGGAGCCATATGATATGGGGGAATAAAGATGTGCGGAGTATCTGGAAGAAGATCACTATCGAATTATGTTTCCCTATCGGCAGGTACCCTTGGCAAAATGTCAGGAAAAACTTTATGAAACACAGTGACTACAAAGATTGACTGAACTGTTAGAGCCTCAGACTTAGTGTCATTGACTTAAACTAGATGATAGATACACTTTTTTGGTATCAACTTTTTGGATTTAAGATAGGATATGAATTGATTCTTAGGAGACACTGAATTACCTTCTCACTTAAAGACTGGCTCATCTGGAAACTAAAACTTTACCACACAGGTGCAATCTATTGATTCATACTAGGAATAGATCCAATCTATGCCCAAGATAATGTCAAATTTGACCATATCTAGCTT
Source organism: Capsicum annuum (assembly GCF_002878395.1). NCBI lineage: Eukaryota > Viridiplantae > Streptophyta > Magnoliopsida > Solanales > Solanaceae > Capsicum > Capsicum annuum. Next base: position 83,513,474 of record NC_061121.1, read on the forward strand.
TATTAAATCTGCAAACATAATCATATAAAGAATAGTGATAGGATATTTCTATAGACTCATTCGGTAACAACTGACTCACCCACTAGAGTAGAAACTAAGAAGGGCTTAGAAAGATTTTCAGGACCTACTTCAAAATTTATTCCAACTAGTGGGGTCATATAAGAGAGATTTAACCCGGGGTTTAACAACACATAAACATCAGGATGAAGGACACAAATCATACCAATAACAACATTTGTTGAACTCTCATGCTCCTGACAATATGGTAAAGCACAAAACCAATTAAGGTGCTGAATGCCATCGGTACTGGATGTGCGCCCTGAGTAGGGACTAGGCAACCTAGAGGAGCTGGTGCGCTAGTAGCCTGAGTCTGCAAATGAACATACCTATTTCCTTACTTAGTATGAAGATACTCTTTGATTTTATAACCCAACTTACCATAACTATAACAACCTTTCTGTCCCAACAAACACTCACCAAGATAATTCTTACCATATTTAGCATATGAAGGATAACTAGGTTTTCCACTCTCACTATTTTGAGATCTGGACATAGAAGTCTTACCCGACTTCTCCTGCCTAGCTTTGGGGGCTGAAGCACTGGATGAAAATAGCTCTGGCATAGATGAGAAACTCTAAAACTGAGTATGATTTCCCTCTCCAAACATTTTTTGGCCATACTTAAACTGCCTAGCTCTAGCCTTCTTATTTCCCCTCTATCCCTTTTAACTTTTCTACCTTAATTTGCTAACCTTAAATTATCAGCCTAGCAAGATCCATGTCCCAATAACCATGGCAGTCCTACACTACTTGACTACCAAACCAGATACTCTCGTAACAAACTTACTCATACTCGACCTAGGACAAGCCATCGTATTAGGGGAATACTTAGACAATGGGTTAAACTTAAGGCAGTACTCTTTAACTGTCATCAAGACCTGCCATGGGTTCACAAACTCCTCTACCTTACTTTCTCTTATCTTATGCAGAAAGAATCTAGATAGAAACGTATCCTAAAATACCTACAAACTTATAGGAGCAACATTCTTAACTCTACCATTTATCTACATAACCATCCAATCATACGCAATGTCCTTCAGCCTATAGGATGCCAACTCTACACTCTCTTTCTTAATAACATGCATAATCTGGGTGATCTTTCTTATCTCATCTAAGTAAAGCTATGGGTCCTCACCTGATTTTGACCTAAAGAACTCAGGTAGATTTATTTTCATGAAGACATAAATTCTGGCTACTGCCAAGTCCCCATTCTACTATGGTTGGATTGCCACCTGATGGTTTCCCTAAATATTGCCAATCATAGCTTGGGCTAACGCCCAAAGGGCAGCTTAAAATTTAGCATGGGATACATTCTCGTTTAGAGTATTAGTGGACTAGGGTGGCTGGTTATTATTTCTACGTGCATTAGCTCGACGAGGAGGCATATTCAACTGTCATATAAGAGCATGAGTTAAAAGCAAATAGAGACACTGTAAGTATGACAAATTATGAAATAAAAGGATAATTTCCTAAAACATCCCATAGCCTCGTGCTTATAAATATGGTGCGCTTTACACCTAAGATCAAGACTCTACATAACGTGACTTGTATGGCTCCCTAGGACTCTTAAAATCTTAGAATCTAATACCAAGTTTGTAAGACCCTAAAAATGGGCCCTGATACATCACAAGATGCTTAAGACTACTACTAGTCTCAAGATAACCCTATAAGCCTTTTACTAAATCTAAAGCTCATAATGGAGAAATATAAACATAAAATAAATACCGAAGTCTGTCTGATCTAATATGAGATTATCTGAACATAATAACTAAAAAATTAGACTAAAAAGTCTGGACAATCAATACTGGAAATTTGAATTATAACTAGCTATTTGACAAGCCTCTAATACTAATAACTAGAGAGCTAATAGGATAAGCCCCTAGCTGACTCGAACCGACAGAAAATAGTTAATCAACTACTGTAATCAGCTAGAGAATTGAACAACTGGGTCCCCAAACTATGAGGATTCAACAACTGTCGAGATATAGATGGAGATACTCAAAATTATTCACACTACTGAAAATGAGAACCTAATTTACATTATTAAACAATGTAGCACATAGATATATATGTGGATTAGTACTTTTAGAATGGACTGAGTATATGGGGGTGAATGCATAGGTAAAGTTGTGAGGGAATATATATATTTTTCATATAAACAATGAATGTTAACTAGTAATGGCTCACATTAGTCTTGAGTAATTGAGAATTGTTATCATAAATCATGAATGATCAAACATACTATATGAATGTTGTGAGCTACCTCACTTAGTTCTAAATCTGTACTTGAAATCTATTTTTCAAATTATACATGCTAAGTGTAAGAGGACTCACTTCTGTATCTGAAATTGGAAAGCTGTAATCTTGTAGCTAATGACTTATATAGAATACTATCTGAATAAAATCATAATCATTTACACTTAGTTTCTAAAAGCTTTTCTTTTATTCCTTTCCATTAGGATTACTCTTTTCTGTAAGGAGGTTCTTATAACTGATATACACTATGTGAGCTATCATAATTTTTAATGTCTAGTTCCCTTATGTAAAAACCTTACGTTGGGAAGAGGTGTCATACTCTTGCCAAAGTAGTATAACCTAAGCTAAGTGATCACAATCTATAACTATCATTTATATAAAAATGGGAATAATCTGATAATCTAAACCTATGTTGTCTTATAGTTCAGGGGTATGTAAACATACCTAACTTGGTGCTAATCCCTACTCCTTTTAATTAGTATGCTCATTCTATAGGAAATTAACTTTTAAAACTATTATAAGGATTTATAGTGAAAACCACTTGTGTATCTGTTTATTATAAACTGTAATTAAAAATATAATATGGATTCCATATCTAGGCTAAGAACAAATGATCAAATATTGATCAAAATTTGAAAATAACTAATCATAGGGTGCTTAAAGCATTGTTATTCTTGAAATATCAATGTTCAACTAGGTTTTAGTAACCCATGAATCAAATTCATGCCAAATCATCATAAAGTTTATGCTTAATAATGAAAGTATTGATAATTTAATTCTAAATCTGGAAATTACTGTCATACGTATAAACATATGAAAGTAAACATCAAATTCAACATCTAAATCACTTGTAATATCATAATCTTCAAATAGTGATGAGTGGGTATAAACCCTAAACTAAAATCAATAAAATTTCATGAAAAATTCAACTTTAAAACTAATTTTGGGGACAAGGATGAAGGGATTATCCTTGCTCATACCCCTGCATATATTAATAGAAGAATAAATGAAGAAGCTTGAAATTTGAGTTCCTATTCATGCTCTTGAAGATTGATTCTTGAGGATCTGGAATTTTGGGTTATCTTGAAAAAAGAATGGGGGAATTTGGATTTCTTAAGGTTTGAAATTTGAAGTTCTTGGTTTTCTTGGAGAGTAATTTGATGAATTATAAGCATATTTGGCTTAGAATAAGTTTAATCTTGTGTTTTACAAAATTTGAGGGCTTGGTAAATGACTAGGTTGCCCTTTGGAAAAATAATTTTGAAACTGGAAATCCCGATTTTGCACTCCACCGCAATGCGGCACCATTGTGGTGGGTTACAAATAGGTACGAGTCCCATCTTAGGCTCTAGTACAACGTGTCATAATCGTGTTGCATCACTGGAAAAGGATGAGTGCTATTTTACACTCCACCGCAATGCGGTGTTATACTCAACCGCAATTTCTAGTGCAACACTAGATAATCAAGGTGAGCTAATGGAAAGGGACGAATGGGATTTTTGTCTTCACCGTGATGCAACATAATCATGGTGCTTCACTGGATAGAGGACTATTAAAAATCTGCCCTCCATCGTGATGTTGTGCTATCACATTGGCCTACTATTTCTCACTAAAAGTGCCATAACTTCTCAATCAGGTATTGGATATAGGGAAAATTGGAAACATTGGAAAGATGGTTTAATTATCTACAATTTGGTTAGTCTAGATCTGGAAAATTCTACATGTATCATGAGTTATACACTTTTGTAGTTGACCCATAACACACTAGGAGCTAAATGGGACTAAGAAAAGTATGGTGTATTACAATATACCAAGATGAAATGAATTCAAAAGAAATGAACATAAATTTTTTCACCTCAAGGGATAAATTCCTTCTATAATGGGAATATTACAACTATAGCAACATCACTATAGAGGGAAAGGGCCGCTTAGTGGGGCTAATAGGTTTTAAAGGAGTGTATAATGAGTTTCTCACCAATTTCTCCCTTCATCACTTGAAAAACTCACTTCCCCTCCCTAATCACTTCTGTTTTTATTTTTGGAAACAATATCTGGTTGATACCATTCCTCTCTTTACTTTTTTTTGATGTATTTATGCTAGTTTTATGCTAGAATTCATAGGAGTAGAATATGTTATGTTTTGATTTTTGAATATTTTAAATTAGGGTTTATTTGGCTGAAATTTTTGAGCATTGTTAGCTTTCCTTAATTATACAAAACTTCTATAGAATTATGGACAGAAGAATTGCAGAGTTCCTGGACAAAATGGGCCTACAATCATCGTGAAATTGAAGGGCTGTTCTTGGGTTGGTTTTGGTGAATTTGGAATGTTTTAGGAGATATAATGCCTAATTTATTAACATAAACTAGTGTTAGGATACTTTGAAAACACTAATCGGAAGTTAGAATGTTTGAAATTTGGAATTTTCTTCAAGAGGAGCCATTATTGCACCCCTTGTGTTGCTAGTGACAATGACGGCCGCTAGTAATCTTGTATCGCAGCAAAACGATATCACCATAGCAGGATGTAGAATACTATAACGGGAGGCTACAAGTAGTAGCCTCCTAGTTAGGCCATGGCTTTAGCGCTTTTTAGAATTTTGAGTTCTTAACACTTTATGAGTTCTAACATGCTTTCTTCTAAAGATTTTTTATGTCAAATATCTCCAATAGATGAAAGACAAGAAAATTCTCCTAATCCAACTTCAAGAGATTCCCTAATGAAGTTTGTTGGGGGAGATTTTTTGAGTACAAGAGCATACATTTGGTTATGAGAGTGCCTAGCCTATATATTAAAATCAACTCTAGGATTTTGGCTAGGTCCTATTAGTGTTGGCTCTCCTATTTAGGTTCTCAGGCTGGGTCAGAGATTTTTATGCCATACTACCTATCGTGCTTTGGAACAACCCCAACCCTATCATTCACATAAGGGAAGTAAATGTCCTCATAGACATCTAGACCATAATAAAGTACTTGAGGTGTCCCATGTCTTAAATTTGGGATACCTAGCCAAGGTCCAGGAGCTCGATATAAGGTGGCTGCGGGACACTCTAGTTTCAAAAAAGTTCAGAAACTAGGCCTATTATCCTACTACTGAGGGAATTATGAGCACCTTTTTCTCAGTCAACACAAGGGGGTAGATGAATCGTGTATCGTAAACAATTCGTCTATTGGGAAACCTCTCCTATGTGAAAAACTCTTGGGATCTACAAGTGGCTTGCATTATAAAGGTATTACATTGAATATAAGGGCATCGATTGGAAAAGAGCAAAAGGACTTATATCAGGGTAACAAAAAGGGCCCCCACTTTCCTAATATGTCTTCTGCCCTATGCTGACATGTTGGGGTACTCAAGGAAGAAGCTAATACCAAGTTAGAGATGGACACCCCTTTTCACCTACTCCTAGTGAAGGTAGTCACTTCCAAGAAGAAGAAGAAAAAAATTTAGTGAGGCCTAGAGCTGCCAACCTGCCAAGGATGATGATGATAATGCCCCTCTCTCTTTGTCTTATCCACAACCCCAGTCTCAGATTTCTAGCATTTGCCTGGAGGAGGACTTGGTTGTAGCTAGGAGACATATGGTGTACCCCTCTTTAGCTCCATAGCTCCACCTTTCTCTACCTAGGACTATGTTGCACTTTATAGAAAGCTTGATGAGGAGAATAGAAGAAGGCTCTCCAAGGATTACATGTTCTCACGAATGTGGAAGACTATAAAGGCCATGTTTAAGTGTGCAGTCCCCAACCAGAAGCTTCCCTAGTTAGAACTATAGGATATGTGCGATATTATGTTTTGGAGTGATACAAAGGTAGATGACCCCACCACGGCAGCCTACTATGGTGACAAGTTATCTTGCTAGGGCCTTAGATATGTATTAGTCCTGATCCCCCTCCCGCCTTATACATTATTATGATTTGGATTGGCCCATTTGGGGCACATAATAGACATTATTCCTTCTTTTACTATTTTAATTGCTCATGGATTCTAATTTTAATAATTATTATAGTCAATGCATACTTTACCTTTCTATATGCATTTTCTACAATTTATGAGATAGTTCTTAGTTCAAAATAATGATTAAAACAAACTAGGAATAAAAACAAAAATATGGGAAAATAAGGTAGGGGTTCTGCCCTGACCATCCCACTATAGTGACTTTCAATAGCTATGGAGATGCTACTATAGAGGGATCATCATAGTGGGTCAGTACTTCCATGGCAGCCCCAATAGTAATAGCCTAAAATTTATCATTTTTGCAATTTCCCTCATTCCTCTTCCCTCTTTCGAGCATTAAAACATGAAAATTGTTTTGTGACCTTTAATATAATACCAAGACCAACCCCAAATAAGCATAAACAAGAATATAAAATCACATTCTTTAAAATCCAGTTATGAATCAAACAAGGAAACTTTCACCAAAACAAACCCCACTATTATGCAATAATAGCCTTTTACCCATGGTCCTCAACCAAGTTTCGATTGTCCTAAAATATGAGTTTCCCATAGTCATAGACCATCTTTCCCCCTTATCATTTGTACCAATTACAAGACTATGCCAAGTATTTAGACTATACATTTCTATCTAAATGACATATCAAATAATTTCCTTTGACTAATAACACATAACCATGTTATGACTTTTACCAACCCTGAATTTCCTAGCAATTTATCAAAGGTATTATTACATATTTCAAAATCATTCAAGAAATAACAATACACATAAGCATTAAACTCAAATTTCAAAATTAAACAATGACTTTTAATTATTCTTTGTTGCCTCATGGATAACTATTTTCCATTCATCATGCATTTACATAGCCTCTATGGCTAGATACTAATTTGAACCTTCCCAATTCCAACTTCATTTGCTTGTGCCAAATCAAATGGAGTAGAAATAAATCCATTTACCTCATTGAGATACTAATTGGAATCCAGAGTTACCAATCGAACTCAACTCATATAAGCAACCATACAGTCCATAAGAAATGAGAGAAAAGGAAGAAACTATTTCCTAAAGTGCCTCAAAGCTCCTTGAATATTAGATGTGGATGTCAATACACCAATACTTAGGGATGTAATTCACATTTTCTCTTATATTGAGAGACTATTAACCCAGGGTTTGATACCAAATTATCACAACAAAACTTTGTGCATCATGCGGGCACCCACTTTAATACACCAAGATAGGAGAACTCTTACCACATATTGAAAAATAAATGTAGATGTTATAATAATCTAAGAAATACTTATTTATTATAATAAACTTAGGAACTTTAATTGCAACTAAAATAATTTCCCAAGGAACTAGTCTACAAAGGTACAAGAGCTACTAAGAGGAAATATAAAACAATAGATACAACTTCCACCATGAAAATAATAATATAAGATGTTGAAGATCTTTACTTCATCAAGAATGAAACACATACTAATCATTCAACCAAACTAGACACCCAAAAGGAAATAATAAGAGAGATATTAGTAAAAATCACATGTACTGGTAAGAACATCAATCGACCCAAATTAAATCACATAAGCATCATATAAATATTAAAAATAAAGCATACAACTAAATGTTATTAGATAAGCAATGTTTATTATCATCACTCCTTAACACCTTTATACTTTACCCTTTATCATTTTTAAGCAATCTTCCCTTACTATATTCACTAATTAATTAAGTTTACCCTTATCTTATAATATTACACGTGAGTTCCACAATACTCCATGCTTAAGCTTTTTTCATCTTTAATAATTAACCATTAGGACCCTTTCAATTTACTTCACCTAGATCTACCTGTTGGGTCATACCTTGTCTGTCTTATATCCTTAGGTCTAATTACATCTATAAGGAAATTATCAAGATAGAAATACCTACCTTGCTAGCCTTAAATGCAATGACTACTATACCACCAACAATACCCTTTCCCTAGGCATGATTGAAAAAATCCTGAACCCTATCATGTAATTCTAATTTTGGTTTATAATTTTTACCCTTGTAAATAAGTACAACATAAAGTTTAACCAACATGAATCAAAAAGGATAACAAGCCATGTCCGCTAGACCTACTAATAAGACTCCACTATAAAATACCTTCCTTTGTCTTATTTTTCTAAGTGGGTAAAGAATGTAAAAGGTAACCTCTCCTTTTATTAAACTTAACCTAGACCTCTTGTTGAGTCCTCCCAATAAATGGAGAATATCGTAATCATAAGTCCAAATTCATAAGTAGTATGAAATACAACCAATCATCACATAGACCAATTCATGCAAATAACTAATATACTAGATAAATAAATAGCTCAGATCACTTAAAGAACCCATATAGCATAATGTATGTCAAATAAGCAACAAACTCGGCCCACTTAAGAAACCTATATAAAAAAATGTATGTCAATTAAGCAGCTAACCCAGTGCAATCAAGAAACCAAATAACATAATAATGGCAAATATTATGCATCCCAATTTACCTAAGAAACCACCTTTACAAATTGAGAACATAACTCGATTCACTCATGGAACACACTTATAATAACAAAATGTAACACTAATTTACTCAAGGAACACATACAATCAAGAAATACATAATCCCCAGTACACTAAAGAAAAAATCACACTTATCTATACTTAATACAAAATGGAAAGGATTTTATATATGATCCAACTAGTCATGAGCTATAGAGGAACAAATCTTGTCCATGTACCAAACACTTAAAATTAAGTTAATAATTCTAACGCCCTAATTTTTTAAACCGGAATGCTACACCATGCTCATGACCCAGAAAGGACCACGATCTAACCCATGACTGATATCTATACTAGTATACTACATAATGTATGTATATAAATGCAGAAACATAAACTGAAAGCCCGTAGGGTTTAATACTGAATGTAATCTGAACAATAGCAATGTCTGAATAAAGTGGTATCACAATACCAAAATAAAACTAAAATATTGAAGTCTAAATCTAGTCTATAATCTAGTCTAAAAGCCTCTAATTGTCTAAAGTTGGGAGTGGAAGGATCATGTCTCTAACTAACTCCCGACTACTAAAAGCAAAACTAAAATACTAAAGTAATAAAGTAGTAATCATGTCCTCGGAGAATGATGACTCACTGCTAACTCTGACTGTTGAAATCTGCAATGTTACTACTACTCTAGAACTCGTGCCTCTGAACTTATGTCATAAACTAAAATACCATAGCGTAAAAACATCAATACAACTGAATATACTAAGTATACTAGTGAGGTAGGCTAAATTCAGAGGGTTTATATGCATGAACAATGCTGAGTGATATTAATGTGAGAATACAAACATACATAGATAATATAACTAAACTCGTAGTGATACTAACTACTGAGTTTGAATACAGGCAACATGAGTGTACTGAAACCGAGATATTGAATAGATGAAATACTAGGTCTGAGAGTTTGAATTATGAAGAACTGGTCTAATTGACTAGGTCTAACCGTCCTAAAACTGAATACTGATAACATGAGTTATAATGACTGATATAACTAATATGACTATAATGATTGGCTTAACCTATGTAACTTATACTGAGCGACTGTATCTGATAGTCTAAGTTTTGATGAAACTATCTGATTTCCGTACTGTATGGAGTAACTGAATCTGAGATCACTCCTATCTAGCGAGTGATCTTTGAGTATAATGATAATAAAGATAATTTGACTTAGTTTGAGATCAGTCCTACTTAGCGGGTGATCTCTAAATCTGATGATACTGATACTGATTGACAATAGTTGATGTCAGTCCTATCTAGTGTGTGATCCTAGAGTCTATTGATAATGATAAGGATTGACTGTATCTGACAATCTTGATTTTGTAACTACAACTGTGGGATGTATTCATCTAACTGATATGCCCCATTCTAGCTAGTCTGGTGTCCAACCTATAACCCTAGTTGGAAGGGTGTCACTACCGTACCACTGGTAAAGACAATTACTGTGGAGTCAGACCCAATATAACGGGAGACCCCTAGGATCAGTCCTATAAATTTAAATGTGGTAATGGGTGATTCCAGAGTATGTTAGTTCTATCTGATGGGTGACATCTCATACCTATGCTGGCTATGTAGTTTTAGAACTTAGGGATTTTTTCTAGGGTTATCAGTTCTATCCCATCCAAAGGCTCTCTCGGTGCTGAATCCTACTCCCATCAAAAAAATACTGAACTGATTAATTGAGCTAAACTGATTAACTGAACTAAATTGATTAGCTAAACTTATCTAATTAGTTGAACTGATACTAGTGGTATTGTTTAGAGGAGCTAAACTGAATTTACTAAGTTCCTTTGACTGGCGGAATGTACTGATGTCTAAGGACTGATTGAGAGTACTGTAGTTACTGATATTTTACTTGGAATCCTGAAATCACTAAGATTACTAAACTACTGAGATTTATTAAGATTTCCTGAGTCACATGGTTGACTGATTTTTATGGATCATAGCTTGACTGAGAGTATCGTGTAACATGACATGGCTCTAAGCACACAACTAAATTGTTAGGTATAAGTACCCCCAGGACTCGATGGAAGAAAACTGACAAAACATGACTTTTCTCTTCTTGAACACATAAATAATATTCATAATTCAAAATACCATAAGTTGGGGATTTCATACTACACATAGTTCTCAAAGTCTTATACATGGAAGGTAATGCACATAACAACATGCCATATGTCCATCAATCTAGTTTCATGAACATTTCATGAACAATCATGATGCATAACAATATCATAGAAGTCATTATTTTCATAAGGGTGTAGCATTGATTTGTCATTTATGTCACAATTCAACTATAATACATGACTTCAAGTCTTTCAGGCATTTTATCAAACACCTTACATGCACACTTTGTGGCATAGGTGTATTCATCAATTTAACAATATTGAGCCACCAAAACTCATGGATTTCAACTAACATGCTCACGTACATCCTAAAAATACATTAAGATACCATCTTGAAACTCTAATAACAACCATCAACATAAACATGGTCATACCATAACAATAAAATTACAATTTGTTATTTAAAACTTGATTCTTGGACTCTATGGATAAAAGGAATCCATGGATGAACACTACACATATCTTAGGAATTGAATCCTGAAAGAAAGTTGACCTTTATTAAGTGTTCTTGGATTTGGAATCTTATTTCCTGAATATCTTATGGAGAGTTTGATGGGACCTTGAAGTAAATTTAGAAGAAACCCTATGTTTGTTCTTGGGAACAAAGAGGGTTAAGATCTTTTGAAACTAAATACCAATAGCTAAATATGTGTTTTTGGTGTTTTAAGTTGTGGGGTAAGGTTTAGGGTGAGGAAAAAAAATACCAAAATACCCCTACAAAATTACTTCCCAGTTGCTGAAATTATCGGCTGACGACCAAGGCTGATAAGCCGTCAGATCTGTGATAGCCTGTCAGCCCAGGTTATCACCTAGGTGCTGGAATTGATGTGCTGCTGTCTAAGCCTACTGACATGGATGATAAGTCATCAGATATATTATAAGACGTAAGATAGGTCATCAAAAATATGATAAGTCAATGAACAGGTCGTCAGAAATGTGATAAGCCGTCCGACAGGTTGTCACTCAGTTTCGAGGCTGACATGCTGGAGTAAAATGGATATAAATTTTTGCTCCGATAGAAAAATTAGTATCGTTCAAAATATAATTCAATTATCTATGTTTTGGTGGGTCATGAGCTCAAAAAATTGTAGTAAAATGAGAGATATGCTTATTTATGGTTGACTATAGCAATATCCTTCCCAAGAATTCAATCGGTAAGGAATGTTATGATTCGTCTGATAGCTGGGATTTATTAAAAGCCATAATATACATCTAACTTACTCATAAAACTATAAAAAAAATCATGATGTACTAATCATGGGATTGAAACATGGAGCTAATATTGGTTTGGATTTCTTGGTATATTACAATATCTCCTTCTTGGGAACATTCATCCTCAAACGAGATTGACTGATAGGGGAGGAATGATAGAACGAGCATGAACTAAACATGAATAAATAAAACATGATATAATGACTGACATGACTAATAAACTGACTATATCATACTGAACATGCATATCTGATACATGTGTAACTAATTTGTGAATGCATGGCTGAGGTTTTTGATAACTGAAGTTCTCGCAATGAGAATGCATATCTAATGCATGATTATATAACTGAACTGACACATGTATGCATGTATGAATATGCAATGGTACTTTATATCAAGTTTATGATATAATCCTGAACAAGGAACTGAATAAGTTTAAAGAGACCTGTTACCCTATATCGGAATGTTAATGAGCCTGAGATCATTTACTAAACATGCATGAGTGGAAACATGATAACATAAATGAGTCTAATAGGGGACATATGAATGAAACTGAGCTTCTGAATACATAGCTTATAGCTGAGGTTAGGATTTTAAGGTTCAGCTTATGAGTACCCTATACTCTAAATTGGATTCATTATGCGAAAAGAAACTAAATGAATTAAGACATGAGAGTGTTAAGGGTTTATGGGGTATCTTCCCCCTTGGGACACAATGTCCCTCTCAGAACGCTCACCTTTTTGAGACACTGAGGCGATATGCAAGGTATCTATGAATAGATTATAACTGAACCTCTGGAGTCTGAAACTAATGCATGATGCATAAACTAAATAGAACTTGAAATTAGTAGGAGGTTCTACCTTGGAATATTTACATTATCTAAGACTTCAAATAGCATGAATAGATGCAAGGATGAGAAAACAAACTATACCAATCTGACTGCTTGATTGCTAAAATGACTTACTGACTTTACTAGCTAATTCGTTCTGAAACATAAGCTCAAAGAGAGAAAGATACCTAACAATACATTCCATGAACATGAAAGAGTGGTAACGTACCCGAATCTAGGTCAGAGAAACTTTCTGGATAATGATGGGTCTGGAGTGCATAAAGTTTATTCTGACATTGACCACTCTTGGTGCCCTGCTAACGCAAATCTTTACCCCTCTGTTCTACAAATATACACTCTCATATCCTATGGCCTGGTTTGCCACCCCTAAAGCATAGATCACTGCCTACCCTACATGGACCTAGGTGATTCCTACCACACTATTCATAAAGTGGATAGATAAGACTCCGGTTCTCACTACCCTGGGCCTCAGAGCCTAGCAACCCATCATGACGGTCATTCATGGACTTGGGTACTGGTGCACTAGCTGAGGATAGAGCTGGGACTGAAAAATTTTGACTATGCTGAGAATGGTTACCACCCTGTGACTTAGGTTTAGCAGCTGAATTAGCCATTGGGTTGCCCAGAGTGACAGTTAGTCGTTCATGTTAGGTAGCGACTGACTGAGCAAGAGTAGTGAATGCGTCCCTGAACTCCGCATAAGAAACACGTTCGTCTAAAGGAACTTTAGGCTGAGGGGTTGTCTGATTTCTTCTCTTAGGAGGCATGTTCTAAAATCAAGAGGAGAAACGGATTTGAAAAAGAGATTAACTTGAGATTATGCCCACTGGAATGACATAAATACTGAAAGAAGGGAAACTATTCCTAAAATATTTTATAGCCTATCGCACATAAATATGGCGCACAATACACCGATGTACAAGAATCAACTAAATGCAGATTTCAGACTTCCTAGTACTCTATTGAACCTTAGGATCTAATACCAAGTTTGTTACACCTCAATTTTAAGAATCTGAATGCTACACAATGCTCATAACCCCGACGGACCATAAGCTAACCCATGACTGATATCTGTAACTGTACATATCATAATACATGTATATAAATATGGAAATATGAAATAAAAGGCCATAAGGTTCAATACTAAATTTAATCTGAATAATAACAATGTCTAAATAAAGTTGTATCACAATACAAAAACAAAATTGAAATACGGAAGTCTGAATCTAGTCTGTAATCTAGTCTTAAAGCCTTTAACTTTCTAAAGTAGGGAGTGGAAGGAACATGTCTCTAACTAACTCCTGACTACTAAAACCCAAACTAAAATACTAAAGTAATAAAGTAGTAATCATGTCCTCATAAAACAAGGACATACTGCTAACTCTGACTTCTAAAATCTGTAATGCTATTGCTGCTTTGGAACTCATGCCTCTAAACCTATGGCATAAAATAAAACACCATAGCGTGAATGCATTAGTATGACTGAATGTACTGAGTATACGAGTGAGGTAGGCTATATGGAAAGGGTTTATATACATGAACAATGTTGACTGATATAAATGTGATAATACATATATAAATAAGTAAATATAACTGAACTTGTGGTGATACTGACTACTGAGTATGACTACTAACAAAATGAGTGTACTGGTACTAAGTTACTAAAAAGATGAACGATTATTTTTGATAGTTTGAAAAATAAAGACCTGGTTTGATTGATTGTCTCTAACCATCCTAAAAATAAATACTAATAACATGAGTTATGATGACTGATATAATTGATATGACTCTGATGATTGGCATAACTGATGTAACTGATACTAGCGACTGTATCTGACAGTCTAAGTTTTGATGGAACTATCTGTGTTTTGTTTTGTATGAAGTAACTGAAGCTGAGATCACTCCTATCTAGTAGGTGATCTCTGAGTATAATGATAATAAAGATAATTTGACTTAGTCTGAGATCAGTCCTATCTAGTGGGTGATCTCTAAATCTGATGATACATGATACTTATTAACCATAGTTGAGGTTAGTCCTACTAGTGGGTGATCCTAGAATCTATTGAAAATAATAAGAATTGACTGTATCTGACAGTTCTAATTCTGTAATTGAAACTGTGGGATGTATTCATCTAACCGACATGCCCCTTTCTAGCTAGTTTTGTATCCAACCTGTATCCCCAGTTGGAAGGGTGTCAGTACTGCGCCACTGGTAAAGACAACTGCTGTGGAGTCAATTCTAATCTAGTGGGTGACCTCTAGGGTCAGTCCTATTTATTTAAATGTGCTAATGGATGATTCCTAGGTATATCAGTCCTCTCTAACGGGTGACATCTCGTACCTATGCTAGCTATATAGTTTTGAAACTTAGGGATTTCTTCTAGGGATCTTAGTCCTATCTAGCGGGTGAGTCCCTATCCCTAGGATCACTCGGTGCTGAATCCTACTCCCATCAGAAAGAAACTGAACTAATTAATTGAGCTAAACAGATTGATTGAATTTAATTAATTAGCTGAATTGAACTATTAGATGAATTGATACTAGTGGTATTTTTTAGCAGAGCTAAACTGAGTTTACTGAGTTTCATTGATTGACGGAATATACTAATGTCTGAGGATTGACTGAGAGTACTATAATTACTGAGACTTTACTTGGAATCCTGAAATAACTGAGATTATTGAACTACTAAGATTTTTTGAGATTTCCTAAGTCATATGGTTGATTGAGTTCTATGGACCATGCCTTGACTGAGAGTATCCTGAAACATGACATGGATCTAGGCATACAACTAAAGTATCGGGTATGAGTACACTCATGACTCAAAGGAAGGAAACTGACAAAACATAACTTTGCTCTTCTTGAACACATGACAAATATGCCTAATTCAAAGTACTATAAGTTGGGGATTTCATACTACACATAGATCTCAAAGTCTTATAAATGGAAGGGAATGCACATAACAACATGCCATATGTCCATTAATCTAGTTTCATGAACATTCCATCAACAATCATAATGCATAACAATATCATAGAAGTCATTATTTTCTTAAGGGTGTTGCATGCATTTATCATTTGTTCACAATTCAACTATAACACATGACTTCTAGTCTTTTAGGCATTTTATCAAACACCCTACATGCACACTTAGTGGCATAGGTGTATTCATCAATTTAATAATCTTGAGCTACCCAAACTCATGGATTTCAACTAACATGCTCACATACCTCCTGAAAATACATTAAGATACCCTCTTGAAACTCTAATGACAACCATCAACATGAACATGATCACACCATAAAAATAAAATAATAATTTATTATTTAAAACATGATCCTTGGACTCCATGGATGAAAGGAATCCATGGATGAACACTACACATACCTTAGGGATTAAATCTTGAAAGAAAATTGGCCTTTCTTGAATGTTCTTTGATTGGGAATCTTAATTCCTGAATATCTTGGGGAGAGTTTGATGGGATCTTAAAGTTAAATGAGATGAAACCCTAAGTTTGTTCTTGGGAACAAAGAGTGTTAAGAGCTTTTAAAACTAAATACGAATAGATAAATATATGTTTATGGTGTTTTATGTCGTGGGGTAAGGTTTAGGGTGAGCAAAAAAAGACCAAAATACCCCTACAAAATTAATTCCTAGTTGCTGAAATTATCAGCTGACAACCAAGGCTGATAAGCCATCAGATCTGTGATAGCCCGTCTGCCCAGGTCATCACCTAGGAGCTGGAATTGAAGGGTTGCTGTCTAAGCTTGGAGCTAGAATTGAAGGGTTGCTATCTAAGCTTGATGACATGGCTGATAATTCATCATAAATGTGATAAGACATCTGACAGGTCGTTAGAAATATGATAAGCCATCGGACAGGTCATCAGAAATGTGATAAGCCGTCAGACAGGTTGTCACTCAATTTCCAGGCTGATATGCTAGAGTAAAATAAGTATAACTTTTTGCTCCGCTATTGAATTTTTGAAAAATTGGTATCGTTTGAAATATAATTCAATTATCTATCTTTTGGTGGGTCATGAGATCAAAAATTCATAGTAAAACTAGAGATATGCTCATTTGAAGTTGAGTGTAGCAATATCCTTCCTATGAATTCAATCGGCAAGGAATGTTTTGATTCGTCTGATAACTGGGAGTTATTTGATGACTTAATATCCATCTAACTTTCTTATAAAACTACAAAAGAATCATGATATACTATGCATGATATTGAAACATAGCGCTAATATTGGTTTAGATTTTTTGGGCTATTACACTAATCTCGTGGAGATATGTAATTACCGACATATTCCAAAATAATAATTGATATCACAATAATTATGACCATAATGATAATAAAACAAAACTTGTAAAATCCAACAAACTTTCATATAAACTCAGTGCATGCGATTAACACTTAGGTTATCAATAGTCATTTACTTTTGTTGAACCTATATTGTTACGAGAAATATTAAAAACTAGTTATCATGAACATACAAAACAAATTGGGTTTCAACTATATTAAAACTATCACATTGAGTTTACACATGACCTGTGGGTTATGACCCACCCCAATCACTTATCCTAATCATTGATACATTACTTATTTTCATTAAATTCTTCTAAATTCACAAACACTAACCACCCTTAATGAAAATCATTTAATTAGGTTAATCCAATTTTTGGTACTACCCCATTATTAAACATTTAAGGATGAACAAAAACAACGTAACACATACTTATCTGAAGAATATTAATATGGAAATGCACTAGTAAATCCTAGCCAATTAACTAATTTTATCCATTTCATCCATCCAAACACCGTGCTCAAAGGACTAAGCATGGAATCTCCCATCAATGTACGTCATGCTTATGCTTTCTAATTCATGTCCAAAATGCTCGATTAAACCTAACATACCTTGATGCGTAGCAGCTACTATGGAGGCATGGATACAATTTTTTAACTCTATAAAGGTGAATGCTGACTTGGTATCAGTGGAAAAACCATAAGTTTTACCTTGTTAATATAAAATCCCTTATTTTTTACTCCAAGGTTTTGAGATAACCCTAGAAGGTTTTTTGAATGATCCTCATCCTTTTTAACAAAAGGAAAGGAGAAAAAAGTTTATAAGAACTATACCTAGGGTTTTTGGTCCCGTAACCTTATTATAGCAACCAACCGACTTCTATGACAATGCTGCTGTAGCAGGAAATTTCCCACTATAGTAGGATGATATTAGTCCAACCTAAAATTTCAAATTTCAAAATTCTTAGTTTTGTTGTCCCATTCTAATTTGAGATCATATTTTCAAATTTTGTTTGTAATCTTGCGAACAATGAGGTATCTTTTAATAATAGTGGAACATGTCATTACACTCAACTATAGAGCAAAAATATTCAAACTCAAGAAGGATATACATCTTCTAGGCTTCCATACATTCTTTATTGTTTTCTGGTCCGTTGTTGCGAACTTAGACATTTTTAATTATTTTGGGTTAAGCCTTTTTATTAACAATTTAATAGTTTTGGTACAATAAATTTCATGTTCAGGGAGATTATTAGTTGCTGATTATTTTTTTTTGGATTACCATTAGATTATCTAATGACTAATCTTATTTAAAGAAAAATGGCTAGTCGACTTATTTTTTTTGCTAGGGTTGCTTATTTTTGGGTCAGAAGTTCTCCCACCGAGAGTTAATGTGGGTGCCATTGGGTTTGAGTCGTGATAAAGTAGTATCAAAGCCCTAGGTACATTAATCTTATTAAACAAAAATGGTCTTGTAGAGTCTTGTGGAATGGTACATAGATGTCTATACATTTCTTTGAAGGCCTATGGGTATCTGTCCTTCTTCATTCTTTTGTCCATAGATGGTGAATACTATATTGAATAGAACCAAAGTTGCAACACCCATACTAGTAGCTCTAGCTTTTGAATCGACTATCTAAGGATGAGGATGTAGATGGAATAGGGGAGGGGAAAAAAGAAAGCAATACCTATTAGGGTGGAGCTTAGATAACAACTTACGTAGCGTGTTAAAAGTTAGTGACACCTCTCCCATTCCATAATTGTTATAAGGAAATTAAAGTGATTAAGAAGGATATTGTTGAGTCAGAGCAGGTGGTGCCAGTTAGAGGTGCAACTCTTCCCTCTTTTTATTTTAAGATAATTCAGTATGTGCTTTCTTTTTTAACGAATTGGCTGGTATGGAGGACATTCCTGCTATGCCTACGATAAATTTCTAAGTGTTCAGCTATCTATTACAGTTTCTCCTAGAATTGATAAAGCCTTAAGGATTCAGATTTTCTACCGCCCAATGTTAGGTCCTATAATGACTAGGACTAAGTATAATATGTTGACAAAGTAAATAAAGATAAAACCTACTACTTTTATTGGCTTTGAGACAGAGTATGCATTTTAGATCATTATTGATTGTTATGAGAGTTATATAAAATGTATTTTGCTTAGAAATATAATATTGAGTTTGTTATTTTGTAGCTACCAGGTGATGCCAAGCCATTTTAGAGGGCATTTATGAAGTATCGGTCACCAGCTTTGCCTTCGTTAACATAGGTTAAGTAAGTTTTACACTCTATTTTTAAAGAAGCATGTACCTTGTACTTTTTGTGATTGCAAAAGGATATTATTTTATCCCTTAAGCTAGATGCTATGTCAATTGTGGTTTATGAGTCAAAGTTTTATGTTTTTTTTCCTATTATTTCACTCATTTTCTTAGTACAAAAGATGAGAGGATTGAATTAGTTTTAAAAGGACTGAACACTGACTTACAGTTTTGAACTATTCATATGACTTTTATCTAGAAGATTTTTAATAAGGTTTCTTATTATGTACAGAAGGTAGACGGGTAAAGCAACTTACTCAAGAAAACTGAAGCAAAGAAGTCTCAAATGTGGGTAGCTTTTGCAGTTTTTATTCCAAGGGTCATAGCTAGAAAGACTATCTAGCTTGACCTCTTTATTTAGCTCTTCCAGCTTTTGCAAGTGGTCATTTAGGGGCTATTTAGTAGACCTCATGTAATATTTAGTAGACCTCAATTACTAAAGGCCAAGGGGCATTTTATTCTTCATCCAACATGCCTTCTCTTAAGAAAAGTTGTTATAATTATGGTGTTGTGGGGAATTTCTAGAGAAAGAGT
This sequence comes from Capsicum annuum, assembly GCF_002878395.1. NCBI lineage: Eukaryota > Viridiplantae > Streptophyta > Magnoliopsida > Solanales > Solanaceae > Capsicum > Capsicum annuum. Next base: position 83,533,649 of record NC_061121.1, read on the forward strand.
CCTCAAAGATGGGTTGGATTATTGAGCCAATAGAATTCTAAGGATTTGGTTCTGACTGGTAGAGGTAGCACAAGTAATGGTAATGGTAAGGGTCTTTCATAAGGTGGATGGGGTAATAACCAAGGAGTTGGTGGTGTAAATTGAGGAAATGGTAATGTAGGAAAGGGTGGAGCACTGATAATGCTCACCTATACCATGAAATTTTGTAGAGGACAATTATTGTCAATATGTCAATTTTTGTTGAGGTCGAATCTACAAGGAGTGAAAATTAGAATTCTATTCTTATGGGTCTTAACACTTACTAAGAAAACACCCGGGTGCAAGCAAAGTAAAATCATGATTTAGAATGGGCGATATTGGTTTTAGGCAAAGTGTATGTCAATAGCAACTCAATTCCACAAACTACACAACAAGTGCCATTTAACTTTGATATAGAGAGAATCATGGGATTATGTCTACATAAGGGCTGAATAGATATGGGTTTGAGCTTTCAAGAGTTTGGGGTTTTCACCCATAAGACTATTTTGAGTAGTTGGGGATTTCACCCATAAATCCCAACCATTTTAATAAAACAACAGTAGAATCCATCATCAACCAACTAACATATACACAAATACATCACAACACACAATTATTTGCACCTTAGTTCAACATAATCCCAAAACAATGAAATTTAATTACTCATGATGAAAGGATATAAAATTATACCATAAGGGTTGTGCAAATCATCCATTCTTCAAGAAATTACTAAATTCAAAGTCTCCAAATCAAATTACATTTCTTTCCCAATTTAGGGTTTCAATTTCAAATTCATAACATTGGTAGTCTCTAGAATGCCCAAAATGAGAAAAGGTTTTAGGCTTTTAAGGAATTTGGGTCCACTGTATAGAATAAAAAAAACCACCCGTGGTCCTAATCCTGCGTTGTCGTGATCATACCAAATTCACCGCAATTGAAGCCACCATGAATGCGGATGTCCCCACATAATCGTGGTTGCTGACTATTTTTACTACATGCGATCATGGCTCTAAAACCGTGATCATGATAACTGGGGATCATTCTATATATGATCCTTCAGCTGTGCACTTTTCTTCTACTTTTCATTTCCTTTCAGCTCAACTCAACATCCTTCTATCTCATCAACTGTATACATGCAAGATGTTGGAATTAGTGCATTTAATCACAATGTTGTCTCATTTATACATTCAAATCATGGTAATGTGCACGATTGTTGAGTGCAAAGGAGTGGTAAATTCACCACTCATCAATACCCCTAACTTAAAGCTATGCTTTTCTTCAAGCAACACTACCTTTTACTATAAGACAATGCACATTTATGCCTAATCTAGATATCCCACTAATCGTAATGACTTCAACCTGAGTACAACCATAAATATTTCTTCAAACTTGGGCAAAACTATTTTCACTACACCCATCATCATAGAATGCATTTTTGTAAGATACAAAAGACTTCAAGGAGTAACCATGCAACAATCATTAATACTCTAGAAATGACTCATCTTTGGCCTCAACTGCATTATACTCTTTTTTACCTAATTATTTGAGAGATGAAAAAATAATCTACCTCAACTTGTTTGCATGTATCCTCACAAGAAATACAATTCCATACACCAAGTTATCAGATATACAATAAGGAATTTAAGTGTGAAACACTCACTCTCTCAAGAACTCTCAATGCTAACAAGTACCATGCCATAGGCTTGCTCTATTTTCAATCGCCACTACAATGAAAATACTTAATTGGAAATCACGAAGGGATTTTTGATCTTGTAACATAGGTTTGGGGTAGGTTAGGATATTAATTAGGAACAATATGGCTATATTCATTTGTTATTCATTTATTCTCAATGTTTAAGCCCATAGGCACTCACTTACCACTTCGTGGCCCAAAGTTGCCTCTTCCAATTGTCATAACCCCAACTTAGGATTTTAACCTCAAGTTGTAATTTTATGTCAAATGAGGGTAGGGTTTAAAAGAGAAGTAAGAATTAAAAGTCTCACAACTTACAATGTGTTTGTCAAAGAATGGTCTAAAGTGTCAAAGTGGGTGGCTGGGGATAATATCTATGAAAGGGCAAGCTTTTTAGGCTAAAGTGGACTTCCAATGTCATAAAGATGGCCTAATATCATCTCACCAACAAAGAACAATAAAAATTATCCTTGATAGACTAATGGGGCACGTTTTAGATGGTATAAGTACACATGAGATTTGGACAAAATAAGCTCACCACACATGGCATGCAAATGTGTTAGAGAGGCTAAATTTGCCTTTCAACTAGAAACAAAAATAAAGTATCCACCAATTTTCAGAAGACAAAATTTTTTGAGTCACATAAAGAGAAAAAGAATTGTTACAAGGTCACTCACGTCTATGCCCTTGATTTTTGAAAATTTCGGAGGGGGTATTTGTTTTGCATTTGCACCATACATAATTTGCTAGACATAGCATTAACCCAAGTATTCCTCTCACATACTGGCTTTCATATAGGAAAACCTTATGGCTACTTAGATTATCCATAGGTATGAGTGCAATCCCAAATTCATAATGCCACAGGCACTCAAAGTTTCCTTGAATTTTTTACCTTGATTCCATGGGTAATCAGACTTATCCATTGATCGAAATCCAATCACGACGCTTTTTCCTTAAGAATGTCATCACTCAATCTATCATAGGGAATAGCTCATCCTATATTGCTATAAGTAAAATAAAGATAAATTAGAAATTAAAGAAGAAAATAACTAATCCATACAAATGTGGGCACCATCAGAGTGACAAAATATTACAAACCAAATGAAAATAAAAATCATCGATAAGAATAGGAAAATATCCAGAAATATCAAAAAAATATGACCAAATAGAATGAATACAGAGACAATCACCCCAACTAAAATGATAGCAGTGTTCTCACTACGTAAATAATTATGTATGAAGAGAGATAAGGGTGCTCCTTGTAACTATTTCAAGAGCTGTTGTCACTCATAGTATCTAGATCATCTGTAGCCTACTTAGGATCAGATCACTCAGTTAGAGCCTCATCATCACTATCCACTTGGGAGGAAGGGAGTCTATTGTAGGGTTTTAGGACCTTTCATAGGCTCTTCATCCCCTTATACATCCTGCTAAAGAACTCATCTCTCTTCTTTTCCATTTTTACCATCTTCTCATATGAAATCTTGAGATCTCGATGTAACTCTTCCAAGGATGAGTAGGCTCTCTCAAGACTAGTAATGGTAGCTCCCTTATTCAATTAGTCATACTAATACTTCTAATAATCAGATCTAGACATATATAAATGGCGGGTAGTGGAGGGGTGTCCTGTCTTCCAAAGTAAACCAAACATGATCTCCCTGATGGATGCAATATCAACTCAAATATCCTCAAAGGTCCAGAGATGGATGGCCTACAAGACTGAGGCCCCTTACATGTCAACTTATCTAAATTGAACTTACTTTTTTTTCTTTGGCCAGGTGTGCCCTCTCCTCAAATTTCCAAAGGATAAAAGGATGTCCCAGGGCATACCCAAGTATCTCTATAGTATTCCTCAACTCTAGTTCTCCTGCAAAGCTCATTAATCAAAGAGGGAAAGAAGAGAAGTGTCCCACCCTTGTTCTTAAAAATTTTTATGCCTAAAACAATGAGTTGACGAACATTCAAAGGAATACCGTTTAGAATGTAAGAAACCATCCGAGCTTGGAAATCTGGGAATGCTGTTATGTGGGTGCAAGGGGAGAGTTGAATTTATATGATGTTCAACCAAATCCATGCCTCGACAATGAAGTAATTCATGTGGATATTACTCTTAGTTGCTTCCCAGAGACATCCTTTTCAGGACAAAGTCTTTCAGCCAACTAATATAGAATTCACACCCTTTTTTCTTCAAACTCACCCATGTCTGCATTTGGGAGCCCATAGGTATCATTGATTTACTTCACCCCAAAGTCCACCATTTTCCCCTGTATCTTAATAGTCATATAGGATGGATCTGAGAAATGCAATATACTAAGATTGGCATAAAATTTATGGACCTATTACTCATTAGCCTTATAAGGATCTGGGATGAAACACCTCCACCCTGTGTCCAAAAGCCTATCATGAAATGCCAAAAACTTTTTCGGCAAATTTGCCAAGCATATTTCTCTCTCCAGAAGAATCTTTGTCCTCAGAAGATCACAATAGTAGTGAGTGTGGCACTCAGGTGCCATGAATCACATGTGGTCATATTTTTCCACGAGATTGTCCTGAAAAATAGCAGAAGAAATAACAACATCAATCATTGGTATATTCTTGCACAAACTATGATACGCTGTCTACTAAATCTCATTTAATAGTTACTTGGTGGTGTTTGGACGAAACTAAGATGTGCAAATTTTTGGCATAGGCAAAAAATTAGCCTCTGTTACCATAAATATGGGCCATAGAGCCGCGTTCGCGGTCCCGATGACCACGATCATGGTATCTAAGACCAGTTTCAACCTCAATTTTTAGTGCTAAAAGATTTAAATTATGAAGCCCAAATCATGTTCCATAACAAGGATTTCGACTTAACTCATTGAATAAGAGAACTAGGTATTCGATTATGCCCAAAGAAATCAAAAATCATTAGTGAATACTCATTCGGGAAACCTATCGAGTACTTGGTGTACACTCTTTATTTTTATCAATTTCACACACAATTTGGGCACTCAAGACTTTCTCACTTATCTGCACACTATGTTCGTGCAGCTAAACAACATGCTAGTATAATTTATGAAACATTTATGCATGAAAATATAGATCCAGGCCTTCCCTATAACATGCATTCTATAGTCTACTTTCCATAATCATGACATAGGTTTGAGGCACCTACCAGATAAGTGATGCAAGATATATACAAGGATGTTGTTGGAATACTCACAATCTGGCTAGACTTGGGTCAATTAGAGAGAAGAACTTAATAAGGGAGTGTTGAAAGAAAGTGGGGTTTGGATGATTATAAGTCTGATGTGACTGCGATTGCAATATAGGACCCACGATCGCGAACAAGTGTCTGAATGCCATCACAATCAATGTCCCACGATCACGACAACTAGGGGAATTTCTGCTCCCTTATTTTTCCCTGTTCAGCTTATTTCTCATTTTAAAAAAATTTCCCCTTTTCAGTTCAACATGCAAAAATTTCACGCTTTTCCCTTTCTCAATCTCATACAACACACTCTATAGTGCCACAAGTTCATGATTTATTTAATTAACAAAATTAAAATCTACTTTACAAGAATAAAAATAAAGGATATGAGCCACTTTCGTGGTATTTGTGGGTTTCCTCCCGTATAGCACCTTATTTTATGCCATCGAACGACGTCTTTCTTCTTTCTTAAGTTGGGTCCTCAAAGGTCCCCTCATTCACTTTTTTGATTTCAACATCAATCAGCGATATCACTTGAAATTCCACAGATTGTTTCTTTATTTTGCATACTCAAAAGAAGGCCTCATTATTATAAACTCTAAACCTTATTTCACCTACCTCTAAGTCAACAATGGCTCTTCAGGTGGCTGACAAAGGTCGACTAAGAATAATGGGAACCTGTTGGTCCATTTCATAATATAAGATCACAAAGTTTGCTGAAAGCATAAATTTGTCCCCTTTGTCTAGAACATCAAACAAAATCTCGACCGACATCTTGATAGATCGATCCACCATGAAAAGTCATATAGTTATTGGAGTTGGTGTCTCCAATACGAGCTTTTTATAAATGGTAAAAGGTATGGTATTTATACTTGAACTGGGGTCACATAGAGCTTTCACAAACATATGCATTCTGATGGTTCAAAGAAAAGTAAAAGCTCTGGGGTCTTGTTTCTTTTCCATAATTTTGCTACTTATGATAGCACTACAGCCATGGTTGACTTTGATCATGTGACCTTCGATAAGCTTCTTCTTTGAAATCAACTTCTTCATGAGGTTGGCATATCCTGGGATTTCTTGAATTGCTCTAAGCAATGGAATATTGATAGAGGGGTTGCTAATATTGGCCATAAATTTATTAAGTTTATCACCTTCCTCTTTTCTTTAAAGCCTTTAGGTTTTTGTTGTTTTCCCGAACATGGGGTGTCACATATCTCTTATAGTCACACTATCTATCTCCCTAATCCCTATCACAATCTTAGTTCATCCAACCTTGATTCCCACCTTGCCTTTGATAAGGGTCGGGAACCTCACGAATAGTTTGCAAAGTACCAAATCTCCTCACTGAGATTTTTAGCCTCTTCATCATTCTTATAGGTTTTTATTCCATGGGATTTACTGCTTTTGTAGATGTACCCATCATATTTTTTGTCAATTGGTCTAATTACGTCATCATCTTAGCTATATTCTCCTCTCTTTCTTCATGTCATTTCCTTTGTTCCTTGTCAACCATGGAGGTAGTGGGAGAACTCTTAGGAATCATAGTATCTTGAGTATGTCACCCATGGTTTTACTTGGTAACCTCCTTAAGAAAATTTATTATCGCATGAGAATGAAATTTTACAAGAGAGCCCCCTTCTGCATTGTTCTCCAATGTTTTATTAAGTAAATCAAGGGCTCGGTAGAAGATTCGAAGAATCATCTTCTCTGGGACCTCATGGTTTTGATATTGAATTAATGTTTCATTTACTATTTCCCACACTTCATATAATAGTGCTCCATTAAATTACCTAAAGTTGATGATCACATCCATCAATTAGAGCATTTTGGACAATGGGAAGTACTTATCAAGGAAGGCCACAGAGAGTTCATCCTAAGAAGTAATTGAAACAGTCAAAAGAGAATAGAGCCATAATACCACCTCATCCATTAGAGAGAATTGGAAATGGAATAGACAGATCAACTCTTGGGTTATGTATGAAATATAAAATGGAGCACACACCCTTTCAAAATTCTTCAAATAAAGGTTAGGGTCCTTATAAGAATGCCCCCCAAAAAGCCCCTTCATTTGCAATATGTAAAACATGACTCCTATGATATGATAGACCCTATTCCCATGAGTATATGGGATACGGCTGTTACTTGAATGGACAACGTGATTAAGTTGCCCTTTATCATCAAGAGGGCTTTCAAAAGACCCGACTTTACTAGCATTATCAATAATGGTTCCGTTTATGCTATGGGGATCTCCTAGAAGAAAACAAAAACAACAACCAAATTAAATACACATCACTATGGGTAATACACAAGTAAAAATTAATAACACACAAGTGAAGACTAAATGTCACTCCCCAAAAACTATGCCATTTTTATAATGCTCACATATACCATATAATTTTGTAGAGGATGGTTGTTGTCAGTATCTCAACTTTTGTTGAGGTCGAGTCCATAAGGAGTGAAAATTAGAATTCTAGTCTTATGAGTCTTAATACATACTATGATAACACCCGAATTGCAAGTAAAGTAACAAAACATGATTTAGGATGGGGATTTTGGTTTTTTGGAGAGTGTATGTCAATAGGAACTCAACTCCACAAACTACACAACATATTGCAATTTAACTTTGATATAGAGAGAATCTTGGGGCTATGTCTACCTAAGGGAAAAATAGATATGGGTACGTGTAGATTGGATCTACATTTTAGTTGATAACAATATAGTAGGCTAGGTCTAGGATCCTTTAGGTTAGCTTGTCAACAAAACCTCAAAAATTTCAATTATTGAACCTTTCAGTTACCTAACAAGTGTGGTAATTATATTTACCTATTACCTCAATTAGGTATCCCTATTTCTAAAAAAATACCCAAGGTATAGTCACCTTTATAATCACTCTTATGTCTAAGATAGTGAGACTTATCAAACTAAAACCATTGATTGTCTACTATTGCCTTGGTTCCCACATCTCTCTTTCAAGGATTATATGGGTTCTAAAAGTTCACCCAAACCCCTCTTTCAAGGATGGTTTGAGCTTTCAAGAATTTGGGGTTATCACCCACAAATCTATTTTGATTATTTGGGGCCTTCATCTACAAATCCCAATCATTTTAATCAAATAATAGTAAAACCCATCATCTACCAACTAGCATATACACAAATACATCACAACACATGATTATTTGCATATTTCAATATAGTCCCAAGATAATGAAATTTAGCTACTCATGATGAAAGGAGATAAATTACACCATAAGGGTTGTGCAAATCATCCATTCTTCAAGAAATTACTAAATTTAAAGTCTCCAAATAAAATCACAATTCTTTCCCAATTTAGGTTTTCAACTTCTAATTCAAAATAATGCTTGTCTCTAGAATGCCAAAAATGGGAAAGGGTTTTAGGTTTTTATGAAATTTGGGTCGACTTTTGAGAATTACAAAACTTCTCTTGGGCCTTATCCCGTTTTGCTATCATTGCACTAGATTTTTTGCGATCGCAGGCCACTGTAACTGCGGGTATTCCCATGCAATCATGGTTGCTAACTATTTTGACTACCCAAGATTGCGGCTCTAAGATCATAATCGTGGTAACTGAGCCTCATTTTTCATATGGTCCTTTCGCTATACAGTTTTCTTTTCCTCTTTGTTTATTTTAAGCACAACTCCACTTTCTTCTATCTCATCACATGTATACATACAAGATGTGGAAATTAGTGCATTTAATCATAATGTTGTCTCATTTATACAATCAAATCATGGTAATGTTCACAGCAGTTGAGTAAAAATAAGTGGGAAACTCACCATTCATCAAGAACAACCTACTAGGATTGTTACCAAGCTTGATAATAAAGCTCACTATCATTTCTCAAAGCCAACACCAAGGCCAAGGCATCTGATGGAGTTGTTAAAAGTACTATTCTCGTTTGTGACCAGATTGCTAATATTTTGTTTGATTTGGGAACTATTTATTTGTATGTAATTTTAGATTCTCCTTGGTATTGAATTTGATTTGTGATGTACTTGACTATACTATTTATGTATCTACTCTAGTTGGATACTTTGTGGTAGTAACCATATGTATCACACATGTTCTATTTGGTTCAAGGGTTTCCAAACTTAGATAGATTTGATTATCTTTGATATTCATCACTTTGACATTATCCTGGATATGACTTAGATATCTTAGTATTATGTTGTTTTAAATTATTATGTAAAAATAATTTTCGTAAAGATGCCTGAAATGGATAAGTAATAGTGGGAACATTTGTATAAGTCAGCCTGTGAAAATTATATCTTTTATTCGAGCTATAAAAAGATAGTTTGGAGAGTGTGTTTAACTTTTCTAGCATATCTTTAGGATGTTTGCTCATACTCTTCTCCTATTGAGTCACTCCCATGGTGTAGGAGTTTTAGGAGGTATTTCCATAGATTTTCTTGGTATGCCTTTGGACTAGGACATTGACTTCATTATTAATCTAGAGTTGGGAACTTACCCTATTCATATATATCCCTATCCATCAATTGTGTAATGCCCCGAAATCTCCTCTCGGAATGTCACACAGTGCTTAAGGCTACAAGTTGCCCCAAGCTAACCATTTTAGCCTGTTACTACATATGATAACTTATTTCGAGAAGAAATAAACAAAACACTGGAACTTTCCTATCAAATGATAGAAAATATGAAGAAAATACTTAGTCCAAACTACCACAATACTAAAAATCTCAACATAATAACAATCTGATAACTATTCTGACAAAGCCTCTACTACTAAGTCTACTAAAGAGCCATTGGGACAGGTCCCCAACTAACTCCAACTAAACTAAAAGCAATAATATGTCTACTAAAACACTAAAATATCTGAAGATAGGTCCTCGACCCATGAGGCTTCACCACTGTAAAGATGTATAGAAAGGTACTCAAAAATCACTGACAAGTCTGGGACTGAGCACCTAAACCTAAATTATAAGACAATGTAGCACATAAACATATATGTGGACCTGGATCAGAACTTGGGAATGTAATGAGTATATGGGGGTGTATGCTGATATGTGAGCAGAAAATAACACATTTGAGGCTTTTAACTGAGTATATTTGCAAAGTCTTAAGCAACTTTTTTCATTTTTGATTATTTTCTCTTTGATATTAAAGTAAAAGTCAAGATGAAAGAGAATTAATAATAATGGAAGTAAAAGAGTTAATTTCTAAGCAAGTAGAGATGGAAGTATAGCTGATGACTTATCTGATAGTTCGTCAGCCTTGTGATAAGCTATCAGAGTCATCATCACTTATAAATAGTGTAAGAAAGTTGGAGTAAAAGTTTGAAGACATCTCTGATAAGTCATCGCAATTTTGATAAGATGTTGAGAATGCCGTCAGACTAAGGCAGTCATGAGATTTAAAGTGAAGAAGTGACGACATTGTCTGATATATCATCAAAGTCCTAATAAGTCATCAAAGTCATCATCAGCCTTAGACAGTGTATGAGATTAAGTTGGAAGAAGTGATGACAACCTGTGATAGGCCGTTAGAGTTGTGATAAGTAGTCAGGATTATCATCAGGCTTAGGCAGTTCTTGAAGACTTAAAGTGAAAAAGTGATGATAATTCTGATAAGTCATCATATGTATGATAAGCCATCAGGCCTCATCTTCAGTTGAAGATACAAATTGTTCAAATGTAAAGAGAAGCTGACGACATTCTTGATAAGGCATCAGACTCCTGATAAGCCATCACATACATCATTGTATGTACAAGAAAATACTTCAATTTATGATTTTGTTTCCATAATTAGGATGAATTATTTAAAGCATATGTTAGGGTTTTCTAATGAAATGAGGGAGCGGAACATCTTGAACTTATTAAAAGGAGAAGAAAAAGACACCTCTCTTTTGGGGCTCTTAACTTAGAATTCAATTTTTTCAACTCTTTGATTTAGTTTTGATATTTTTCTCTTAAACTTAGAAGAGAATCAACTTCAGACTTCATCTTTTGTAAGTTTAATTACTTTGAATGATGAATATAAATATTGCTATCTTTTTCTTTCTCATGTGGAACTAAAACCAACAACTAGGGTTGTGGGATCTATGATTATTCCTCCATGGATTTAATAGTTGGCTAGGGTTTGAGTGATTATGGAGATATCTTGATAATTTCTTTTTAATGATTGTTATTTATTGGTTGTAAACAATAGGTACAACCTCTTGTTAACTTGCTAGAACTGAGAAAAAATTAAAGGTATCGAATTATTAGTGATGATTTTTGAAGGTTATGTTCTCATCTAATGATTAATGTTGTAACAAGATTGATCAATTCGAGATAAAATCAGTATGTATAGAATTCTTTCCTAAATTTGAGAGACTTAGGGAGTTCAACATCGAGGTAGGTTGAGAAACACTTAGATGGACTGTAAAAACTAATAATTTGGTGTTTTCCATAAGTTACGAGAATCTAATGCTACAACTATTATTTAATGGAGGTTTACTAATCATAGTGATCACAACTCTAGTTTCTCTATATCATTGATTTAAAATATTGCAGTTTCAGCTTTGAGTTCTGAAGCAAGTCAAAACTTTAATTATAGTTTGATTATAAAAAAAACCACATTTTATCTTTTCGTATCATTTGTTTGAATATAACTTATAGGTGTTGTTTCAAATTAGTTTAATTTCCACTCACATTGTTCCTTGTGGATTTGACTTTGACTCCAAAGTTGGGTAAATATATTAACGATGACTGCCTTGCACTAACTTGATGTGTAAGTTGAGCATTATAAAAAATGGCGCTGTTGCCGGGGAACAATTTGGTATATTGAGTTGGTTTGTAATTTTAGCCTACTTGCTTCGATTCAAACTTTTAAATATATGTTTTTTTTTTGTTTATTTTATGTATTAGGTAGATTTTTATTTTAGTTAACTTATTACTATGGCATCTTAGAATGAACACGAGCTTGGCGGTTAGAAATCTTATCTTGATGATCCATGTCCTTATTATTATGGATATTACTTTTGGCAAGACTATAGATATGTTCTTCGGAGAGATATATGTGTACCATCTCCATCTTACTGTGAGTATGATTATTCTTTATGCGCTAGTCAAGATTGACATTAGAGTGATTGGCCAAATGCCCCCTCCCCTATTTTGGTAACTTAAATTTTTGTTCTTCTTATAAGTTTGATAGGTCTTATGGTCAAGAAAAGGAAAAACAAAGCATCGGTAAGAGTGGCATTGAAGCTATGTTTCAATGAATGTTGGATATCCTAAAAGAAATATATGATATCATATGTGATATGCATCAATACATAAAGACAATCATTCACGAGGAGATAGATATAGAGGTCAATCATTCAAAGCATTCTTCTATATTATGTTTAGATGATATATTGTATGTGAAATCATTTTGAATAATGGAAGAGTGTAAAGATGAGGATCAAGAACCCTATATTAATGATGAGAAACCCTTGGTGATTTCCCAACCAACCAAACCAACCATGAGAGATGATGCCAAGATTGAGAAAATGGTACTAAAGGCAAAACAAACTGAGCCAATCTCTTATAAAGACTCTAGCCGAATTTGGGGTAAAGAGGTCGAGAATGATGAAATTCTAAATTAGGGACAAGACCTCAGTCGAATCACTTTTCAACATTATGTTTGGTGGATATGATGAAAGTCAAATCACCCAAGCAAATGATGAATTCTCGAAATAAGGAGGAAAATTCCTATATTTTGGAGTTTGTCTTTCCGAAAAGGTACAATACAACCCCAATCTTGAAGGCCAAGAAGCTTAAAGAGAGATGTCCATTTAGTGGATTTTTAAGATTCTCACTGTTATCAAATATGCCTACATGAAAGTGTGATGGAAAATTGGGTGATCGGTTCACGTCTTGAAGTGGAGTAATAGAACTTTGCTTATCATGTTCTCACATTTTCCCAATGTACCACAAAGATGTAAAGATTAAAAGATGGGTCGACAATTCAAATCGTCTAAGTGGAGGGATAAAACATGAAGCAATTTTAAGATATGTTGATGAATTTAGAGTAGTCAAGATAACCTAGTCATGCAACGATATTAAATTAAGCAATGCTTGGGAGGTAACCCAAGGTATTTTGTTTTTTGTATTGGTATTATGAGATTGACATCAGATCATCACACCCATGGTGCCGCAGGTATTTTTAACTCTCTTGTTTTGGTTTGATGCCTTGGGGACATTGCATGATTTTAAGTTGAGGGTGGGGCTACTTGTGGGTGTTAATGTCCTCTTGGGGTTTTTGTTGCCGTGCCTCTTTTCCCTAGAGTATTGTTCCTAGTAGAGCCAGCATGTTTAGGCATATGGTGTTTGTTTTGTGATGTGTTGTGGTCAACTGGGAGAAGAATAAGTATCTAGGATAGTTGACATATTTTTGTTGATTTTTCTTGGAATGATAAATTCCTCTCCAATTATCTATTTAGTAACTGTGTAATGTGAATCTATATGCAACTATTGTGAATCTTTTTATGGCATTGGTATTAGGGACATAATAATCATTGCTAATAATTGCATGAACTGGATAGGCAGTAGCTTGTGATGTACCTTTGTGCCATGTGTTTTAAGATACTACCTAGTTCCCATTGTGTGTTAAATCCAGAACTTTCCTGATTGATCTTGCCTTGATTGTAGGATAGCAGTTAGAAAAGGATCATAGGCCGTTGTTGATATTAGTCTACTTTTAACCTAAATGACCTTCCATGTGTGAATAATATCCCTTGATCCTGTTTTTGAGCCTGAATGCCTATTCTTTTTATTATACCTGTCACCTTCCCAATTGTATCACAATGAACCTATTTTGGCCCTGGTCCTTCTTGGATATAGTGCACTTTGACTTAAGCAAATAGACTAAGTTGAGGGTGGCTATCATTGGGGTGCATGATGTAAAGTGAGTATGAAGAAGGGTAATAAAAAAAAATATGCAAGGCTGGGTGTGGTAGAAACAGAATGAAAAAAAATAAAAGTTGTGAAAAAAAATGAATAAATACAAACTGCACGCATCTTGAATGTGCTTTAATCAAGAAAGGTAGAAATAATATAAAGGTTGATAAGTGAGACTACAAAAATAGTGTAGTGCAAAGGAGGCTTAGTTACTTTAAATATCCTTATGTATCATACCAGCCCTAAGCCTACATTACAAGCTGAAGAAAAGTCCTATAGTGATCCTAACTTAACTGTATGAAAGCTTCGGTAATGAAAATAAGGGCAAGCCTATGGTATTTTGCATACATTGACTGGAAATTCGTACTGAGACTGATTGTCTCTTGACCATCCCCGCATTGACATACTTCAGTTCATATATGAGTAAGGAGGGACCTCTTTGTTGTAAGGGAACACTGGTTACGTTGCTAGTTTCTAACTTATTTGGATAGTGTAATATTGGTACATGTATGGTTGTTGTTGCTGAATTGATTCCATATCTTGATTCCCATGTGTCGCATTGTTTTTCTTCAATAATATGCACAGTTGTTTCTTAAATTAATTGACCTTGGAGATAGTGAAGATGTTTTGAGCTAAAATGGATGATTGATTGTCGAATGTGCTTTGTATCATCTTAGTTATATTTTAGTTGCTTGAGGATAAAATTGTTTTAAGTTGAGGGTGTTGATGTGTGAGTAGATGCTAACATATTTGAGGCTTTTAACTGAGAATAATTGCAAGTTTTTAATTAACTTATGTCTTATTTAATTGTTTTCTCTTTAATGTTGCAGTAAAAGTCAAGATGCAACAGAACCAGCAATAATGAAAGTAAAAGAGTTAATTTCTAAGAAAGTAGAGAGGGAAGTATAGATGATGAGTTGTCTGATAAGTCATCCGCCTTGTGATAAGCTATCAGAGTCATCGTCAGATGTAGACAGTGTAAGGAAGTTAGAGCAGAAGTGTGATGACATCTCTGATAAGTCGTCACAATTCTGATAAGCCATCGAGAATGCCTGTAACACCCTAATTTTCTAAACCGAAAAGCTACACAGTGCTCATGAGCCTGAAGGACCACAAGCTAACCCATATCTGATATTTGTACCTTTATACTTCATAATATATCATAAAATGCAGAAATATGAACATGAAAGGACATAAGGTTCGAACTAAATAATTATCTGATAACAAAATGTCTGAAAAAGGTATAACAATACCAAAACAAGTCATAAATACTGAAAATAATGAGATTTGAATATCTAATCTGACATCTAGTCTGAAAGCCTCTAATTGAACTGAATAAGGAGTTAAAGGAACAGGTCTCCAACTAACTCCATATAGAACCTGAATAGCAAATGTACAATAATCATATCGTCCTCAAATAAAAAGGACTCACTGCAAAATCTGAACACTGGAATGTTACTACAGATCTGGAGATCGTGCCTCTAAACCTATGGTGTAATATAAAAAAAAGCACCATAGCGCAAATGCATCGGTACATCTGAATGTACTGAGTATACGAATGAGGTAGGCTAAATGCAAAGGGTTATATGCATGAACAATGCTAACTAATATGAACGTGAGAATATATACATCCATACATAACTGTAACTGAACTCATGGAGATACTGACTACTGAGTCTGAATGCTGACAACATGAGTGTACTGATACTGAGATACTGAATAGATGAACTACTATTTCTGATAGTTCAAATTATGAAGAACTAGTCTGGTTGACTGTGTCTGATAGTTCTAAAGTTGAATATTGATATTATGAATTCTGATAATTGATATGACTAATACATGAGTTCATAAAACTGATATAACTAATATAATTGTGATGATCAGCCTAATCGATGTAACTGATACTGAGCGACTGTACGTAACAGTCTAAGTTTTGATGGAACTATTTGAGTTCTATTTTATATGGATTAACTAAATTTGAGATCAGTCCTATCTAGTGGGTGATCTTTAAATCTGATGATTCTGATACTATTTAACTATAGTTAAGATCAGTCCTGTGTAATGGATAATCTTGAAGTCTATTTATAATGATAAGGATTGATTGTGTCTAACAGTACTGAATCTGTACTACTGAACTGAGTTGACTCTATCTAACAGTCCTGAATCTGTAACTGAAACTGTGGGATGTATTATCTAACCGACATGCCCCAAGCTAAGCTGACTGGGGTCCAATCTCTTCCCTGACTGGAAGGGTGTCAGTACCATGCCACCAGTAAAGATATCTACTGTGGAGTCAGTCCTAATCTAGCGGGTGACTCCTGGGATCAGTCCTATACATATAAATGTGCTAACGGGTGACCCCTGAGTATGTCAGTCCTATTTAACGGGTGATATCTCGTACCTACACTGGCTACCTACTTTTAGAACTTATGGATTGCTTCTAGGGATCTCAATCTTATTCTAATGGGTGAGTCCCAATCCCTAGTCTCACTCGATGCTGAATCCTACTCCCATCTGAAATACACTAAAATAAATAACAGAGATGAACTGAATAACTGAACTGAATAGATTAGCTGAATTGATACTAGTGGTATTGTTTAGCGAAGCTAAACTAAGTTTACTGACTTTCGATTACTAATAAAATGTACTGAATTCTAAGGACTGATTGAGAGTACTAAAGTTATTGAGATTGACTATGAATACTGAAGTTACAAACTGAGTACTGAGATCACTGAGATTACTGAACTACTAAAATTTGTGAGTTTTCCTGAGTGACATGGCTGACTGAATTCTATATATCATGGCTTAACTGAGAGTATCGTGTTAACATGACATGGCTCTAGGCACACAACTATATTTTTTTGGTACGAATACCCCCAGGACTTGATGGAAGGAAACTGGCACACATGACTGACTTGAGTACGTGACCAACATCAACAACCCATACTTGGGGAATTCCATGAAGTGCATGGATATCATATATTTGTACATAAGTAGGATTTGCAAGTAAGCATGGCATAATCTCATAAGACTAGTTCATGAACATCCCAACAACATTTACAAGACACAATATCAATATGAAAATCATTGGAATATGGTTGCATAGCATGAATACTTCACTTAGTCATAATTTAGCTATAATGCATGATTTCTAGTCTCATAGGTATTTTATTAAAAACCTTACATGCACAACTTAGGCATAGGTGTAAATCATACAATTACTAATAATAAATATTCAAACTTACATGTTTTCAACTCATATGATGTCATATATTCATAATAACGTATAAAGATTCTATCTTTGTATCATTCAACACATAAACATGATCAACAATCCATTCATAACATGAAAACCATAATATATAGTTTTTGTAAAGGGTTCTTGAACTTCATGGACTAAAGGAGTCCATGGATGAACACACGCATACCTTAGAAAGGAAACCTTGATGATTTGCTGGAGAGTTCTTGGATTGGGAAACTTAATTGTTGATTTTCTTGAAAAAAGTATTGAATCTTGCTTTAAGAGATGAGTTTGATGGAAACCCTAATCATAAGGTTGAGAGTGTAAGAGAGGGTTTTAAGATGCTTAAATGAATAAAAATGGGAAAGGTTACATCTTTTTAGAGTTATATGTCATGGAAGGTAAAAGAAAAGACCAAAATACCCTTATGAAATAATTTCACAGTTGCTGAAAATCATAGTTGATGAATGTAGTCACTTAGGGGTTGGTTTCTTCCTAAGGATGATGACCTTCGTGATAGGGCATCAGAAATGTGATAAGCTATCACGAATGCCATCACGTAGGTGATGGTTTCTGCCTAAGGCTGACGACCTTCATGATTGGGCGTCACAAATGTGATAAGCTATCATGAATATCATCACTTAGGTGCTGGTTTCTGCCTAAGGATAGTGACCTTCATGATAGGGCGTCAAAAATGTGATAAGCTATCACAAAGGTCATCATTTAGGAGCTGGTTTCTGCCTAAGGCTGACGACCTTCTTGATAGGGCATCACAAATATGATAAGCTATCACGAATGTCGTCACACTGTTTCCAGCCTGACATGCTGGAGTAAAATAGGCATAATTCTTTTTTCCAATATTAGATTTAGGTGAAATTGGTATCGTTGGAAAGATAATTCAAATAGATTTCATTTGATATATCGTAAAACACCCAGTTCTTTATATAAAATGAGTTATGGTCGATTTAAGTTGACCCATGTTTTGACGCTCACTAAAACCTGAACGATAGGAAAACTTTCAACTTGTACTTGAGTTAGGGGACCTCTATGATCTAAATTCATGCTCAAATAAATTCTCACACTACATAATTGATTAACACACTAAATTTATATAGTATTTGAGGTTTCTGAAACATCCATGCATAGAAATGATGGATTTTCATTCTAGTCCAAAATGTGGGGTATTACAATGCCGTCAGCCTAAGGCAGTACTTGAGATTTGAAGTGAAGAAGTGATGACATTATCTGATATGTCATCAAAGTCTTGATAAGTCATTAAATTCATCATCAACCTTAGGCAGTGCATGAGATTCAGCTGGAAGAAGTAACAGCAACCTGTGATAGGCCATCAGAGTTGTGATAAGCCGTTAGGATCATTATTAGGCTTAGTCAGTGCTTGAGGACTTGATGTTAAGAAGTGACGACAATTCCGATAATTCATCACATGTATGATAATCCATCAGTCCTTATCGTCAGCTGAACACAGAACTTGTTCCAATCTAAAGAGGAGTCGACGACATTCTTGATAAGGCATTAGACTCCTGATAAGCCATCACATACGTCGTCGTATGTCCTAAAAAATAATGTGATCTGTGATTTTACTTTCATAATTAGGATGAAGTATTTAAAGCATATGTTAGAGTTTTCTAATGAAAGTAGGGGGCGAAACATCTTGAACTTGTTGAAATAAAAGAAAAAGACATCTCTCTTTGGGGGCTCTTAACTTAGTATTCAATTTTTTCAACTCTTTGAATTAGTTTTGAGATTTTTTTCTTGAACATGGAAAAGAATCAACTTGATACTTCATCTTTTGTAAGTTTAATTACTTTGAATGATGAATATAATTGTTGCTATCTCTTTCTTTCTCATGTGGAACTAAAACCCACAACTAGGGTTGTGGGATCTATGATTATTCCTCCATGGATTTAATAGTTGGCAAGGGTTTGAGTGATTGTGGAGACATATTGATAATTCCTTTGTTATGATTGTTATTTATTGGTTGCAAGCAATAGATCACGCCTTATGTTGATTTGCTCGAACTAAGAAATAAACTAAAGGTAGCGAATTATCAACGAGGATTTAGGAAGGTTAAGTTCTCATCTAATGATTAATGTTGTAGATAGATTCATCATCTCGAGATAAAATCGGTATGAATAGAATGCTTTCCTAAGTTTGAGAGAATTAGGGTGTTCACCATCAAGGTAGGTTGAGAAACACTTAGATGGACTATCGAAACTGATAATTTGGTGTTTTCTATAAGTCACGAGAATCCAATACTACAACTATTATTCAATAGAGGATTACTAATCATAGTGATCACAACTCTAGTTTCTGTATATCATTGATTAGAAATATTGCAGTTTAAGATTTGAATTCTGAAGCATGTCAAAACTTAATTATTGTTTGATCATCAAAAAACCACATTTTATCTTTTCATATCATTTGTTTGAATTCAACTTATAGCTATAGTTTTAAATTAGTTTAATCTCCACTCACATTGTTCCTCAGGGATTTGACCCCGACTCCAAAGTTGGGTAAATAAATTGACAACAACCTTGCACTAAATTGGTGTGTAAGTTGAGCGTTATCATATGCATTTACGGAAAATAATATCCATACTCTTTAATCAAAATCACGCATGCAAATATAAATGACTCACATAGCTTGAATACGTCTACAATATAAAGATCATAAATCATGTCGAATGAAGTATGTAACATAAATTTCGTGAGTCATTATACTTTAGCTTTAAAATATAAACTCTTCTCTTATTATCATTACTCGTAGACTAAATAAAGCTTTACAAAATACTTTCAAACTCATTCATGAATCTCATGGAGAGTAAAATTTCTTTAATGCTCAAGAACTTAGAACTCTTTTAAACTCAAGACACTTGGAACTCAGAATTCTATAACTCTTACTAGTAGAGAAAACTACTTTCTTCTTCGGAAAATTTTACTTCAAGAAACTATTTTTGAAAATATTACTATTAGGGAAAATTACTTATCTCAAAGCTTTAGGGAAACGATTCTATCTCAAGGGAGGTTCTATTAATTAACATAAACCATGCGAACTACATGGAGTCCAATGTCTTATCCTCCTAAGGAAGAAACCACACATTGGGGAGAGGCATAATACTTTTGCCAGGGAGTATAACCTCAACTCAGTAATCACTTATCTTGGCCTCGGGCTCATAAATCTCAATCATACAGTGGCACGTAGTTCTGGGGTACGAAACCATAGTAACCTACACAACTCGGTGCTAAATACTGCTCCCTTTAGTTAGCTACGCTCATTTCAGGGAAATCACTTTAAAATAATCTCATGGTTCATAAGAACCCAACTATTAAAATTTGTAGTCTTATTTGGTAAAGTGGATTT
>NC_061121.1:83922136-83945293 GCF_002878395.1 Capsicum annuum
TTATTTCACTCAAAGTTTAGCAAAACTTCTAAGTTAATCAGTGTTTGCAATATTTTGTAATTGACATATCCTAATATTTCATGCTATAATTCATTAGACTCAAGAAAGTAAGATGAAACAGAACTTTAATTGATTTCAACTGTTGTTACATTCATTTTAAAAAGGCCCTCAGTGAGGTAGCCTTTTTCCTACGTGCACTTTTCCTTTACTAATTACAATCTTTTCAGAAACAAATATATATTTAAATCCATTTTTCATGAAGTGATACAAAAATCAAGAAAGAACTTCGGTACATAAAGGACATTCTTGAGAGTCAACACTTTGCTTGACGTCATTTCAAGCAAACTTTTCATGTCCCTTCAACTTTTGCAGTTGCGATGTTTGCCATATAGATATTCTTTTCTCCTTGAGCCAGAGAAAATACAGAAAATAACTCTTTATTGGCACAAACATGGCGGGTGGCACTGGAATCCATCCATCATTCTCGAGGATTTCCCACCAAGATACATTCAGAAAGCATGACACATAGATCGTCGATTTTATTCTTGGATTAAGTCATATTCGCTAGATCCTTCTTTTTGCCTTTCTTTGGGGCACAACAATCAGTTGACTTATGGCCAATCGTGTAACAATTAAAGCATTTCCCCTTGAATTTCTTCTTAGGTTGATTGCTTTCTTTTTCAGCTTTCTTCCGTTTCTTTGAGTTGTTCGAGTAGTCTTCTACAATGATTTCTCCACTCATTGTAGAATTTTCTTTCGACCTTCTCTCTGTGGTTTTGTTGTCTTCCTCTATGTGCAACCTCACAATGAAGTCTTTGACTGTCATCTCCTTTCGTTTGTGTTTCAAGTAATTTTTAAAGTCCTTTACAAAGGTGGAAACTTCCCTATTATTGCAGCAACTTAAAATGTCTCGTTCATAACCAAACCTACAATAAAGTTCATGCGAACATTAAGAACATTTTTAACATGTTCAAATAAGGTATTCATTAAATTCATACCTTTAACAAGGAGATCGTGGATGATAACTTACAATTCCTGTACTTGAGATACAACAGTCTTGCTATCAATTATTTTGTACTCAAGAATCTTGCAATAAAGAACTTCTTAGGTCCAGCATCCTCAGTCTTATATTTCTTTTTTAGCGTATTCCATAATTTTTTTGATGTCGTTATTCTGATGTAAGCATTGTATAAATCATCTTGAAGGCCCCTTAGGATATAATTTCTACATAGGAAATCAGAATATTTCCATGCCTCTGTTACAACGAACCACTCCTTGTTCGAAGTGTCTTTAGGCAATTCTGGAGCATCTTCTGATATAAACCTTTGAAAACACAATGTTATCATATAAAAGAACATTTTCTGTAGCCACCACTTGAAATCTATTCTGAAAAAATTTTTGGGCTTTTTTGCTAGTGCCATAGTGGGTGGCGCAGTTGTGCGACTAGTTGTAGAAACATTGGTTGCTGCCACACTTGTCACACCATCAACATGAATGTCTGTAGTCATTTTTCCTGTCATAAAAAGGCAATCAACTTTTAGTATAAAATTATACTAATTACAAGTTTGTAGAAACTTTAAACAACACTTGTTTCTAGTTTAACGATGAAGTTTTTATGTCTTCCAATTGTTAACCGAATGAACTTTAACTTATGATAAGGTTTTATTTCTTCAAATCACTTGTTAAGTTCAAACAACGTAGAAAGCATAAGTCCTTAATCTCCAAAAATCAAACAATACAGATTACGAAATAATTTCTTAAGATTTTTTTTGGGTACACAATCTGTATGTTTGCTTAAACACTTCAACACAAGTTCAAGATTAATTCAAGAACACCAATGAGTTTTAAACACCTTCAACACAATTTCAACATGAACTATCAAAGAAGTGTGTTAATTTAAATAAAAAAGATGAAGTAGAAAAAGCATCAAGTCCTCCGATTTCATGAAGTGTCCTCAAGGAATTATTCCCCTCAAGTATCCGAGATTGTGAAATTTTTTCTCTCGAGATAAAATGGCTCACAATAAGAATGTAGCGCTACCTCAAACCTTTTAATTCTTCAAACTCATTCAACGGTAGATGATCACATAGAGATTTTAAAAGTAGAAAAGTGTTTTTTTTTAATCCAGAAAATTTTATTTCTTTCTGTGGAAAAATTACAGGTATTTATAGCTATCAAGTGCCTCTTACAAAAGGAAGCAATCTTTCATCGGAAAGGTGTATACCTTTTGAACAGTCATGTTTGTCCATTCGAAACATTGCGTCTTTTTTGAATAGTCACATCCAACCAACAGTCACCCTTTTTTTGAAATAGTGTGTCATTTTCTCAAAGGGTTGTGTCCCTTTCGAAGCATCGTTTCAGCATTTTTGCATGCATGTTCATGGAGAAAAAATATTTTGCATTTATTTTTTTAGATTTTCATATTAATAACTTTCACTTGTTTTTTCAAGTTTCAAATAAACTTTGTCTAAAAAATTAATCTCATCGATCATTTTCCAAAGCCGAAGTTGAGCGACGACGGAGGTTTGAGGCACCTCTTAGTTCTTTTCTCGCTATCCACTTGAATAAGTGTTATTCAATAAAAATACATTAAAGTTTATTTCTCCCATCAATGTGGGAGAAGTATACTTTCTTAAATGAGTACACTTTCTCTCCAAGACTTTTCCTCCATTTTCACACCAATATAACCCAATAGAATTTATTGTAAGTAAAGTTCCTTGAGTGAGGTCCATCCAAAATAGCCTCTCCACCTCTCAAGATGTGGTAAGGTCTTCTTATATACTACTCTTCCTAGACCTCACTTGTGGGATCACACTGGATGTATGTTATTGTTGTTACTACAATTGAAGTTGAGTGATCATGCCTGAAACTAACTGGTATTTCTCTTTTGTTGTAGATACCTAATGGTGTTGCTCACCTGTCAACATTCATTTTAGGCCTAATACTTTGTTTCTATCTCTCATGGAGACTAGCAGATAGTTTTAATAGAGATGAGTTAGAGAATAACATAAGGAGTTTTTTATTCTAAAGCTATTTTTTTATTTATCATCAACTCCTCCTTAAATAGTGCTATTACAACTAAAAATAGATTAAACTTACCATGAAAGAAAACTTATTTGCTACGAAAAATAATAACTAATCAATCTCCTACAACAAATAGGAACCCAATTTTACTAGGAGTGGTACGTAAAAAAGCAGAAAATTAAAAAATAAATCGCGTGCATTATTCGTTAAAGCAACTTTTAACACTTCTCTTTGCTTTAGGAACTGCAAAATTTTTAACTTCTATCTTGGGATCTCCACACTTGATAACCAAAGGTGCCCTTGTAAATATATTTGCAGATTCATCTTGAAACACCCGAGAATGTGGCCTTAAAAAATTTTTGGTTGATTGGTAGTGATTATGATATATGTGTCGTATTGTATCCTTATGGTGTGTTGTTAATAACTTGAGTAAAGATTTATTTGTTGTAGGTTTAGGTTTTAATTATATCTATACGTACCTATCAAAGTGGGAGAGAATTGAGATACCTAGACGTTAGACCTTGTGGAAAACAACAACCTTTTTGTATCTCTGGATTGGATATAGTTGGGGTACTTGAGTCATACCCTAGGTCACGACTCGTACCCCTCTTCCACTTATTTTTAATATCCAAGAAAGTATTTTAGGGTAATTTAATATCCTCCATAATACAAGGACATTCCTTGGTCGTAACCAGTGCGTACGTGTCGTATACTACTTAACCGTATAGAGTAAAGTTTCAAATCGTGTGGACTACTTTGGTCACGAGTGGAGCTCACGATTGGGGCACGAGTCATATCCTTAGATATGACTCAAGGTTTTCCTTTCATTCC
Organism: Capsicum annuum; assembly: GCF_002878395.1. Classification (NCBI taxonomy): domain Eukaryota; kingdom Viridiplantae; phylum Streptophyta; class Magnoliopsida; order Solanales; family Solanaceae; genus Capsicum; species Capsicum annuum. The sequence goes on from NC_061121.1 coordinate 83,925,992, forward strand.
CACATTAGTGTGGTTGACTTAAGAGGATCCCAGGGTAAGATTTAGGGTACCACTCATACCCTAGGTCACGATTGCCAAGTGAACCGTAAGGGGGAGTCGTACCCCTGTATGTGTAGAATTTTCAACTTTTAACCAATGACCTTTTGGTCATTTCCCATTTCTAAAATCCTAAAAACACTCACTATATAAGTCATAGTAGCCTTCTAAGTTTTCATTTTACTAGACGTAAACATCGTAAACACTCTAAAGGCTCTTGGAAGTAAGATTGGAGGCTAGGGTTTGAAGGTGTTCATCTAGTGTCAAGGAAGAGGTCAATTTTGTTGGTGATTCAAGTTGTTTAAGGAATGTATCTCTTCCCCTATTTTAAAAACTCTTAACCCATGTATTTGACACTTGAATTAGTAAGTCTACATAGTGGTTTTTGAATCAAATGAAAGAATTTTGCTACTTAACAATGAATGATGATGATTCTTGCTTATACTTGTATTGATACATGTTATTGATGGTAGATTGCATATATGAATGCTTGTTATATGTTGTTTAACATAAGGGTCTTGAGTAATCCTAGTCTTGATGATATCTACAATGAAAATGACCTTGTTATAAGTATGCACAAAAGCTATTTGTGAAAATGCCTAAGTGAATTGTTTAGTCAATAGTTGATGATGTGTTGAACTAGGGAAATGGCCCATTGAATATAAATGTTTGATAAATGTTATGTAAGAGTATGGTGAGTCATGTAATGTATGATGATAACCTTTTTGTGCTAAATTACTAATAGGGAGTTGAAGTCCTTTAATATGAAAATGAACTTGAATAGTGTATTGAACTAAAGTGTGGTATGAGAATGCTATTAAAATGTGAATGTCTTGTAAGGGTCTTGAGGACCATAAAAAGAATGGTGTGATGAATTAAATAAAGGCATTGGCCTATTGAGATAGTTGAGCTATGAAGGCTTCCACAATGACCATGAGGTCTTGTATAGTATTGAATTAGCTAAATGGCTAAAGTACCTATATGTTATATTGAATGTGTATTGATGCATAGACAAGAGGGTAAGCTCCTGAATATTAACTAATGATGGTTGTGATGGCTTAAGGTCAAAGTCTCTTTTCTTACGTAATGGCTTGAGGTCAAAGTTCTTTGCCCCATGATATGGCTTGAAGTGGAAATCCCTCGCTAATGTGAATGCAAGGTAAAGTTCATTGTTTAAGAAGAGCTCTTGAGGTCAAAGTACCTCTCCTCATGAAGAGGCTTGTGGTAAAGTCCAAATATGGCATATGGCTAGATTCCCTTGTCTAACAATTGGGCATGAGGTTGGAGTCCCTCGCCTAGATGAATGTGTAAGTTTAAAGTCCCTTATTTGAATGATGGTGTGTGTGGCTAAAGCCCTTAGCATAATGAATATGTATACGTGGATAAAGTCCCCCGTCTAATGATAATGTGAATGTGTCTAAAGTCCTTGGTGTATTAAGCATGGTGAATCGATAAGCGTGGAAGGTGGTAGTCCTCCACGTTATGTCTAATGAATGAATACTTGAGAATGTTGATGAGCCTTGATATCTTGATTGGTATATGGTATATGCATATGTATGGATAAGTGTATGAATGTGATATATTGACTTGTTGATTTATGATGTTATCGTATCACTTATCCTTGATTTACATGCTAGTATTCTAACCGCTAACTATCTTTGAACGCTACATCCTCATATAATATAGGTGTCGGAGAATCTTCTTCTTTTCATGCACAATGATTAGACGATCAAGTGATTCGTGCATTGACTTGAAGGGGTGAGCTTCCTTACATCTGGAAGACATTCCTCTCTAAGTCCTTATCTTTAGGCTTAGTCTCTTAAGACTTAGTTTGGCTATAGTCGAGGGCTTGTCCCGACATATACATTTATTGACTTCGGTTTTGTGTAGAGGTATTGTGAATAACTGTGAAGTTGGGCATGGGTAGTTATTATTATTATGAATCTAATCTTGACTTATGATATTATTCCGTGATCTTAACTTCTGAATTTGAGTTCCTTCGACTCCTATGATGTGATGAGGTGTTTAGGCTGGGTTACGTAAAAAACTCTGGTACATGTGTGCTCGAGGTGCCCATACGACATGGCACGAAGTTTGGAGTGTGTCACATCTTTTGGCTTGTAGTGAACTAAATTCACTTCTTGTCTTGAATGCAACCCTTGACTATTAAATCCTTTAGGCATATCTTCCTGCTTCGTTTGCATCTTGAATTTTAATTTACCTGTTTTATTTTTTTGAAACATAGATAACTCCTCCATTACTTCAATTCCTTTAGGAACATTAATATCTCCTTTAAACCTAGGAGGTTCACATATTGCTTGTGTTTTTTCAATTAGAGGATCATCTTCTAATTTTTTCAGCCTATGATCTTTTTCATCTTCTACAGAAACATCTCCCATTGGATCAAATAAGAAATGCTTACCTCTAATCTGAATGTTTAAAATTTATTTCAGCACCGTCATTGATAAAGCAATGCTTATCCTCAAAGGATATTTTGTATCTTTTTTCTACCAACTGATAAATACTCAACAAGTTTGGATCAATATCAGGTACATAAAGAACATTTGAAATTGCTTTATTATCTAAACTTTTTTGATGACAATAGTTCTTTTTCCTTCAACAAGAATCTGGTCACCATTTTTGATCCTAACTTTGGATATTTTAGTAGGCTTTAACTCTTTAAAAAAAACTCTTGTTATAAGTCATGTGGTTGGTGCAACCACTATCAATCAATCAAAAATTTGCTGAAACCTTACTTGACATGCATGTTGCAACAAAAAGATGGTATTCTTTTTCTTCTTCATTGACCACACGTGCATCTGCTTCATGGTTTTCAAATTTACTTTTACAAATCACTGCTTCATGGCCAAGTTGATTACACTTGATGCACTTTGCATCTGGCCTTTTCCAACATCTATATGGTGGAGGAACCATTTTTCCACAGTGCTTATAAGGTGAGAAATTTTTAAAATTTTTATTCTTTTTTCGAGTTTTGTGGTTGGCTAGTAAGGCTTCTTCAACCATACCATCTTGGCTCATAAGTTTTCTTTGTTTCAGTGCCTGAAAAGAATTTAAAAACTCTACCAAGGTAATCTTAGATAGATCTTGTGTATTTTTCAAGATAGTTATATATGCTTCATATCTTTCGGGCACTGTAACAAAAAAATTCAAAAATTTTTGAATATTTAAATTCAGTTCCTAGTAATCTTACCTTGTTAACAATACCAAATAATCTGTCTGAGTACACTTTGACTTCTCAGAATCTTTCATTCTCTACAACTTGAACTCTCAGTACTTGCATTCCTTGGGTTCTTTCATCTCTAGCATATTCTTTCTTCAAATAATTCTAAATTTCTTTTAGTGATGTAAGAGACAATTCTTGTAAAAATAGTTGTTGAAATAGAAGCAAACAGAGTTTCCTTCGCCTTGGACTTCGTGGTTTTCTTTTCCTTGTAACTCTTGATTTGGGCTATGCTGGGATTATTTGGCAGCGGATTGATTTCATAATCAACTTCCACGGCTTCCCAAAGATCAAGAGTCTCCAAGTAAATTTTTATTCTCACAGTCCATAATTGATCATTTTCACCATAAAAAATGGATGGAGCCATTCGTGAAAAACTATTTTCAGAATCCACCCATTCACTCACAGGTTCCTCAAGAAAAATAGCTTTGATACCAATTGTTGGTTTTAATATATATGAGTTAGAGAAGAACGCAGAGAGGTTTTTTTTCAAAAGCTATTTTTTATTGATCATCAATTCCTCCTTAAATAATACTATTACAACTAAAAATAAATTAAACTTACCATAAATCAGTCTCTTAAAACGAATATGAATCTCAAATTGACTATGAGTTGTATGTCAAAAAAAAGGAGAAAATCAAAAAATAAATCGCGTGCATTATTCCTTAAAACAACTTTTAACACTAGCATTAGCTTCAATTCTATTTCCACTTGGTTTTGTTATACCTGGTGTAGCATTTGGGAAGCTACTTATGATGCAGGGAATGAAGATGAAGGATGTCACACCTTTTTTTTACCAAAAAGATTAATGTTTTAAGTTCGAAAGGATTTTTATTATCAAAGTGACAAAAGATTTAAAATTTATTTCGAAAAAGGATTATTTATATTTTTTATTTAGAGTCGCCACTTAACATAAATTAAGTGTGCCAAGTCACATTTGAAAATCTTTTTCAAAATGATTTGACTCTTTAAAACTGGTTTGAGAAAAAAGATCCCGGTTAATGAATTCTGTTGACCGAGAGAAAGGTGTTAAGCCCCCCTCGATCCCGTGGTTCGACCACGATCGCTTGATAGAGCGTATCGAATAATTAGACATTACGAATTTATAAACCCACAAAAAATGCATAAAAACAATCAATCAAACATACAAAACAATTCAAAATTTAGTGTCCAATCCAATTATACAGTCCCGAAATGAAAAATGCAAAAATGTAAACTTATTCTATTCTAAACTACTCGTAACCTAAACCCCACCTGACGTTCTAGGCCTTGACCGTACGTCATCTTCAAGTACATGATACTTCGAGGCATTCCCCGGTGAATAAATACAATTTCTTCGGGGCATTCTCCGGCAAATGAATACAATTTTGATTTCATGAGATAAGCTAGAAAACATTCAACACACTCAACATTCCATGCATTCAACCAAACATCATTCCTAAATTTTGCCTACCCAAACCTACATGTGCCTATCCGTTTCAACATGTCATAATTCGATCACGTTCCAACAATATTCATACTTATTTCGAATTAAAAAATAAACCAAAATTAATCTAAATTCACCCTTTCTATCATTTTCTCAATTCCACCCTGAACAACCAATTTTACTTCTCAACGAGATATCATTTCACCATAAAAACCATGATCAAGGGAACCAACGACAAATAAAAATACACACACCTTCATCATCACCAAGGATCAAACAACACATGATATTCAATTCAACAAAATACGAAATTCAATCCAACACACCAAATATAGTAAACGATGAAATAAACACAGGAAAAGAGTATAATTGGACTTTGATTTTTATTTCAATCCGCCAAAGTATTTGATTAAAGCTCCGACCGGAATGCCTCAAACGACAAAGCCTTAACCCCAAATAAAATCAACTCGATATTAAGAAATAGCAAATGGACAGATCAGATTCTCGCAAACCCAACCCTATTTTTACTTAGTTTCGACGAATATCACCAAAATCAGACCATAAACAGTCGGTTCCAATCGATTTTGGGCTCCTTTTTGCAAATTCCATCGACCTCTCACTGTATTTTCGATATCTCTTATTTTCTCACTGTTTCTTCGATCTCTCCTTCATTTTCTCGTTGTTTCTCTGATCTCTTCCTCGTTTTCTCATTGTTTCTCCAATCTCTCCCCTCTCTACGCCATTTTTATGTTTATAAAGCTCTCTTATCTCTTTTTCATGAGTTTGGAATATGTGTTTTGTGAGAGATGCGTGTGTGCATATGGTATTCTGTGAAAGTGTACTAAGAAAAAGAAGAAGAAGAAAAGAATAAGAAATAGAGTGTTCAAAAAATGGCGTGAGCTCTTTTTCTGTGTGTAGTGTCTATGAAAGATATGTGTGTGTAGGTATGGAGAGAATGTGTGTGTCCTCTTTCTGTGATGTGAAAAATTGTGTGAAGATAAAAATAGAGTGTTCTGTGTATGGATGTGCGTATGTTAATCCATTTGTCCGAACCCCCCTAGTGATATCGTGTACTATGTATACATACGTGTATGGAATTATGTAGAAAAGTGATGGTGAGATTTTGGTGTAGGTCCCTCAGTACATTCTCCATATCTGTGTATTGTATTGTTCAGTATAGACTCTCAAAAGAAAAAAGAAAAATGTGATCTACGGGTGGGGGGTAAATGGGGTATAGGGGTAGGGGTTGGGTGAGAGGTGTGAGTTGGTTGAGATAAAATTTGTTAGGGAGTTTGTTACTTTGTCATTTTGTGGAGGGATAATTACATGGGTGAGGGTGTATGATAATTTAAGGTAAAAATGGATGAATTAGGCTTCGGGAGGGACAAAATTACGTGTCTACATCATGCCCCCTTTGGATGTAAACACAAGGTGTTTTCATACAAAGAAGTAGATAACGGGATAGAATTTTATCCCGGTCATTATTCAAAATGAGGGAACAAAAGCAAGGAGGGCCACCGAGTCTACATCAGGATATCCTATCTACCCAAGTTATGAAGGAAACCAGTCACAAATACCTCTAAGGGGAGGAGAAGGACTATACCGAGTTGGGGCATCGATTGAGGTTTCGGTCTGGCTTTTCTGGCATGTTAAGCTTCTTGATAAGAAATTTTAGCAGTCCACTTAACTTAACTGTTGGCTCAAGAGTATAGCAATGATCATCAAGAGTATTGAACATAGATTCACTAGAGGATTGGGGAAGCACAATTCTTGGATTGATAGCCAAAGTAGAAGCCTTAGTAGAAGGTTGAGCAACAAAAGCACAGACGGGTTGTGGTGCTATGAATATGGTAGGCTTATACTGAGGAGCTAAGGAATGAGTGGTGAAAGTATTGGGGTGCATTTGACGTGGAATGAATTTTGTGGCATGCTGTGATGCATCAACAATAGTAGGAAACTGACTTTGCAATTTTGGTAGAAGACTCAAGTATTTGCAGGATCAATAGTGGGGAATGGAGGAGGAGGCAACCCATTGACTCAAGCTCGATACATTTACATTATTTGTTGTCTTAGTCTCAAATTCTCTTCCTTTAAACTCTCAATTTCTTGACTCTTTGTTTGATCCATGAGGTCACTCTCTATATCCTTGTTGGACACAGCTAAACTTTCTTCAAATTTGGCGTGATGTGGAGGACTAGCCAAAATGCCACAAACTAACCACCTTAAACTAACTGAACAAGAGATAACAAACGTGTTAGAATTCAACACTTTCTCAAAATCTTTTTTGGTTTTTCTTTTTGTTTGGAAAAGATCACCGAACCCAAGAAGGGCACCTACGTATCTCACTCCCAAGAGAGGAGAATCAGGTGTGCGTAATTCGTGAAGTCTTGCCAAAAATGACCGATTAAACTCTTTTTCTTTTTATTTTTTGAAACATTACGAAGAAAAGAAAATAACAAATTGTCAAAAGAATTAACAAAAATCTTTTAAAATTTTTCAACTTTAACATCCTATACAAAATGAAACCTATGATTATCAAAGAAAAATCTTTTTGAGTTTTCAATTTTGAATTTCATATGAAAATGAAACTTGAAACTATTAAAGGAAAATCTCTTTTGTAGTTTTCTTTTAAAAATATATATGACACCTATTCAAAATGAAAAGTGAAGAAAATTTTTTTGGATTTTTCAGATTTCTATACAAAATGAAACCTATGATTATCAAAGAAAAATCTTTTTGGATTTTCAACTTTGAATTTCATACGAAAATGAAACTTGAAACTATTAAAGAAAAATCTTTTTGTGGTTTTCTTTTAGAGATGTATATGACACCTACTCTAATAAAGAGTGAAGAAAATCTTTTTGAATTTTTCAAATAAGATTCCCGAACCCACAATAGGTTGCCTACGTATCTCATTCCCGGGAGAGGAGAATCAGTGGTGCGTAGTTCGTCCAGATTGAACAATTAAAGATTAAAGAACCGACTGATCTTAACTTAAGACAAACGACTAAAGACAGACGATGAAAACCGTTAATAAAATCTTTTGGGGGTTTTAATTTAACACATCACATAAAACTGACACCAATAACTATGAATGAATTTTTTTTTTGATATTTTCGTTATATCTAGCACACTAAATATAATAAATAATGAAATAAAAAGAGAAAAAAGTAGAATTGAACCTCAATTTTTATTTCAATCCGCCAAAGCATTTGGTTAGAACTCCGATCAGAATGCCTTGAAGGACAAAGCCTCAACCCCGAACAAAATCAACTCATATTGAGAAATAGCAAACGGACAGATCAAATTCTCGCAAACCCTACCCTGTTTTCACCCGTTCTGGCGAATATCACTGGAATCAGACCCTAAACAGTCGGTTCCAGTTTATTTGGGTCTACTTTTTGCAAATTTCATCGACCTCTCACTGTATTCTCGATCTCTCTTTCGTTTTCTCGCTGTTTCTCTGATCTCTCCCTCGTTTTCTCGTTGTTTCTCCGATCTCTCCCCTCTCTACGCTATTTTTGTGTTTATAAAGCTCTCCTATCTCTTTTCTGTGAGTATGGATGATGTGTTTTGTGAGAGATGCATGTTTGCGTGTGGTCTTCTGTGAGAGTGTGCAAAGAAGAAGAAGAAAAGGAGAGGAAATGGAGTTTCAAAAAATGGCGTGAGCTCTTTTTCTGTGTGTATTGTCTATGGAAGATATGTGTGTACAGGTATGGAGAGAATGTGCGTCCTCTTTCTGTGATGTGAAGAATTGTGTGAAGATGAAAATGGAGTGTTCTATGTATGTGGAATTTTGTATGGGTGTGTGTATTTTAATCCATCTGTCCGAATCCCCCTAGTGGGTATCGTATGTTGTGTATATATGCGTGTATGGAATTGTGTAGAAGAGTGATGGTGATTTTTTGGTGTGGGTCCCTTAGTCCATTCTCCCTATCTGTGTATTGTATTGTTCTGTATATATACTCTCAAAAGGAAAAAGGAAAATGTGATCCAGGGGTGGGGGTAACTGGTAAGTGGGGTATAAGGGTAGGGGGTTGGGTGAGGGGTTTGAGTTGGTTGAGATAAAATTTGTCAGGGAGTTTGTTTTTTTTTAATTTTGTGGAGGGATAATTACATGGATGAGGGTGTATGATAACGTGAGGTAAAAATGGATGAATTGGGCTTCGGAAGGAACAAAATTACGTGTCTACAAAGGATGCCTATGGAGTTGTAGGGAGTATAGCTGAACAAGCAATTTCATTGATTCGTACAGTTAATTCTTACGTTGGAGAAAATGAAATGGTAAAAATATTTTGCAATGCTCTTGATGAAAGTTTGAAACTTGGTGTGAAGCAAGGACTTACTTAGGGATTGTTGTTAGGAAGTATGGGAATGATTTGTGTCGTGGGCATTTCAATCATCGGCAGGAATTGTCCTTGTTGCTAATAGAGGAGAAAGTGGTGGCCCTGTTTTCATATCATCTCTTTGTGTTGTTCTTGGAGGATTGTAAGTCTCATTTAATTCCCCCCTCATACTACTTGAGACTTAATTTTAATAGCAGAACTATAAAATTACTTCTTATCACATTAAAATAACTGTACTTTGTAATCGTAAAGTCACTAATTTACTTGCTCTAGCAGGTTAGTCACCTTGATGGATAGGTTTTGTGCTCAAAGTGAAAAAAGTAGAGTGCCTCTAGCAGATAAATTTCAGTTACTTTAATGTGACAAGAAATAATTTGACTCGAGTAATTTTACTGTTCGGGTGGACAAAGTTTATTTTGCTGTAATATGACAAAAGAAGGTCAGTAGATTGATAAAGTTCATGTGAAAATTACATTCACTCCTTTAGCCAGAATATGAGCAGAGAGCTAGAGAGCTTCAATGCACTGGGCTGCCTCTCTTTTTAAAAAATAAAGAACATAAATCTTTATTTAGTTCGTTTGTATTTAATTGAAAATGAGATAAGTTTAAACAAGATATGATAGTGATTGCAACAAATTTTGATATTGCCAAGGGTTTATTTTTTGTGATTATAGGTCATGTATGAGTGCACTTCCGAATATCTAATTCATCACAGAGGCAACAATTACTGCTGCAAGAATTTTCGAACTAATCGATCGTGTTCCTCAAATAGATTCTGAAGATGGTAAAGGGAAACTTCTAGCATATATAAGAGGAGATATCGAGTTTAAGGAGCTAACTTTTAGCTATCCATCAAGACCAGATATCCTGGTCCTCTGTGATTTTAGTCTTAAAGTGAAAGCTGGAAGGACAGTAGCAATTGTGGGAGGCAGTGGTTCTGGAAAGTCCACTGTCATTTCTTTGCTAGAAAGGTTTTATGATCTAATCAAAAGAGATATCTTATTTGATGGACATAAAATAAAAAAACTGCAGTTTAAATGGTTGAGATCTCAGATGGGGTTCGTAAATCAGGAGCCTGTTCTATTTGCTACATCCATCAAGGGAAATATACTCTTCGGGAAATAAGGAGCATCAGTGAAAATGGTTGTTCAAGCTGCTAAGGCTGCAAACATGCATGAATTTATAGCCTCATTACCTGATGGATATGATACTCGTGTAAGTCATCTTTCTCTTGTTCTTTTGGAAACATATGTTGCTATCTGTTGTTTTTTTCCTCCTCGGTTTAATTTGACAAAGTTCCAAATGGATTTTAGGTGGGACAATTTGGTTTTCAATTATCGGGAGGACAGAAGCAAAGGATTGCTATAGAAAGGGTATTGATTAAGGACCCAAAAATTCTCTTACTTGATGAGGCTATAAGCTCTCTGGATACACAATCAGAAAGAATTGTTCAAGAGGCCCTAGACCATGCTTCACAAGAAAGGACAACAATCATCATTGCCTATTGCCCCAGTACAATACACGGCTGACAAAATTGTAGTCCTTGAGTCAGGGAGAATAGTTGAATCTGGTTCTCATGATGATCTAATGAGTAAGACTGATGAAGAAAGTGGGGTTTACTATAAAATGGTCAAATTGCAGCAATCAACAACAAATTGTGAAGGGCTATCTAGTCTGTTCCTTCCAAAAGAGGCCAGAAGTTACACAAGGAGGAGTTATAATATGCCTGTCCCCTCATGTTTCTATGTCAAGTTGGCAAAATAGTCCTGCCTCACCGTTTAGACCAACAATAAGTGTTAGTTATGCTCCCTCCATTCATACATGCTCTTATTATGATAGTGACGGTGAATATTTACAGAATTTCTCTCATCCAAGTCCCTCAACTTGGCATTTGCTCCAGATGAATGCACCAGAGTGTAAGCGTTATTGGGATGTTTAGGAGGTATTACCTTTGGTGTACTTCAAACACTTTATGCATTTTTCTTGGGATCAGTTGTATCAGTGTATACATCAAATGACAGTTCAAAGATAAAGTCAGAGATCAAAATTTACAGCAGTCTTTTAGGTTTGACTAGTTCCATTGCCAATCTACTCCAACATTACAATTTTTCTAAAATGGGAGAGAAACTGACCAAAAAAGTCAGAGAAAAGGTGCTTTCGAACTTGCTCACATTTGAGGTGGGCTGGTTTGATCAAAACCAGAACACGCGTGCAGTAGTTTGTGCAAGGTTCTCCACCGAAGCCCGTATGGTTCGATCCCTTGTTAGTGACCGTATGTCATTGCTATTACAGGTTTCTGTCAGTGCTTTGATTACTTTTGTGCTTGCATTAATTGTCGCATGGAGAGTTGCCATTGCACTGATATCTATACAACCTTTACTCATAGCAAGCTTCTACTGGCGAAGTGTTCTGATGAAAACAATATCGGAAAGATCCCAAAAGGCACAGAGTGAAGGAAGCCAGCTAGCAAGTGCAGCACTGATCAATCATAGGACTATCACAGCCTTCTCTTCTCAAGATAGAATACTGGACCTATTTGCTGAAACTCCGAAAGGCCCCCGAATAGAAAATATTCGACATTCATTGCTTTCTGGTGCTGGCTTGTTTTGCTCTTAGTTTCTAGCTACAGCTGCCATTGCCTTAACATATTGGTATGTGGGAAGACTAATGAACAGAAACTCAACTCACCTCAAAGCACCTATTTCAAGTTTTCTTCCTTCTGATGAGTACTGGGAAAAATATCACAGATACTGGAAGTATAACTTCTGATTTGGCAAGAGGTAGCAGTGCAGTTGCATCTGTATTTGCTACCTTAGATGGCAAGACTGAGATTGAACCCGAGAGTCCTGAAGGGCTTAAAGCCACAAAGGTATCAAAAGGAAAAATAGAGCTGAAGAATGTCTTCTTTTATTATCTGTCTAGGCCTGATCAAGCAATCTTCCAAGGAATAAATCTGAAAATTGAATCTGGAAAAACAGTAGCACTTGTCCGGCGAAGTGGTTCAGGAAAATCCACCATCATTGGCTTGATAGAAAGATTCTATGATCCAATAAAGGGACAAGTTCTAATCGATGATAGAGACATCATCAAAAGCTACAACTTGAAGAGCTTACGATCACAGATTGCTCTAGTGAGTCAAGAACCTGCCCTTTTTGCAGGATCCATATGCGAAAATATTAGTTATAGGAAAGAAGAATCCACCGAGTCCGAAATCAAGAAAGCTACAATTTGTGCCAATGCCCATGAATTTATAAGGTATGATCATATATAACTACTGTATAAATATCACCATTCCTCTGCTAATGCCTTTCAGTTTCATTTTGAAACAAATGCTTCAAAAATTGCAATCTTGTATCTCAGTGCTATGGAGGATGGCTATGAAACTTATTGTGGTGAAAGAGGAGTCCAGCTCTCAGGAGGCCAAAGATAGAGAATAGCACTTTTACGAGCGATGCTAAAGAATCCAACTATACTTCTCCTAGACGAGGCAACTAGCGCATCGCACTTGACAGTGTATCTGAGAACTTGGTACAAGAAGCACTGGAGAAGATGATGATCAGTAGAACAAATGTAGTTGTAGCTCAACGTTATCAATGATACAGAAGTGAGACATCATAGCTTTGATTAAAAATAGAAAGGTTGTGGAACAAAGATCACATTCTCAGCTGCTTGCCCTAGGAAAGAATGGCTCCTACTATGGACTGATGGAAGTTGCAATCTGGCCATTCTCTTTATAGGTGAAATATTTTGATGTTGCCATTGTTTCCCTATATATATTAAAGAATATGATTAGTTCTCCTTAAGACTTAGGATCCATCAAGTAACCACCTTTATTTTGAGCAATTTTGAAATATACGCCAGCTACCCAATGGCTCTATGTATTTATTTTTTCGACCTTATTGGCACTTCTTTCAATTTTTTTGATTTGAGTGCACAGGTATTTTGTACAACAAAGTTACTACTCACAACATATGCATTTTAGGATAAAGGTGGGATATCAAAACAGGAAGAATTAACACTCACATAATGATGTTCACGTCCATTAAATGTATGCTTAATGTGAGTTATATCAATTTTTTTTTAACGGTAGTTGGCTAACGGGGTTAGAATTCTGAAAATGTACATGACTCACTTAAAAAGTGAGTCAAGTATTTTATTTCTACTTAACTCACTTTTTAAGTGAGTTATACAATGAAAGTTAACTCACTTTTTAAGTGAGTTGTGCATTTTATATTTACATAACTCACTAACATAATTCACTTTTTTAGTGAGTTATGTTTTTTGATTTATACGTTTGGTTTATTGTATTTATTTTTATAATTTATGTGAATTTTTATAAAACCTACATATCATGTGAGCAATCAATTTATCTTTTTAAATTTTTATTTTTTTAAAAAAGTCGACATATTTATTTTTTTAAAGCTCACTAATTATGTGATTTTGTAAAGCTCAGTAATTATTTGTTTGATATATTTAAAACTATATATGCCTCTACGTTTATCATATACTCCCTTTGTTTCATATAAGTTAGCCCTTGTGTACTTGGCACACTCATTAAGAAAAAATTTATTAGGGGTTATCCATTTATCAAATTAGTCTTATTAATTATGCTTCGAAAATACAAATTTTAGTTTATACCCTTTATTTAGTCATTAATGGTAGGGGTATTATCGGAAGAATATAATTATATTCTCTTGATTTTATAAAAGGGACAACAAAATTGAAAAAAAAATTTTAGAAAGAAGATTAATTAATACGAAACGAAGGGAGTAAAACTCACTGATTGTGTGAGTTATGCAAATATAAAGAAGGTAGGGAGTTCAAATATAAAGAAGGTTAGGCTCTATCATTTTAAAGAAGGTAGGGAGTTCTTATTTTATATTTGAATAACTCACATAATCAATGAGTTTTACTCCTTCCGTTTTGTATTAGTACTTGACCTTCTTTCTAAAAAACTTTATTTTAATTTAGTTGTCTCTTTTATAAAATCAAGAGAATATAATTATATTCTTCGGATACTACCCCTATCATTAATGATTAAATAAAGTGTATAAACTTAAATTTATAATAAGAATAATTTGGTAAATGAATAACCCCTAATAAATTTTTTCCTAATGAATGTGCCAAGTACTTAGGGGCCAATTTATATGAAATAAAGGGAGCATATGATAAAAGAGAGGCATATATAGTTTTATAAGATAAAAATATATCTAAAAAAATAATTACTGTGCTTTATAAAATCACATAATTAGTGAGCTTTAAAGAAACAAAATAGATTAAAAAAAAGAAAAGAAATATGGCAGTTTTTTTTTAAATTTTTTTTTTTAAAAGATAAATTGATTGCTCACATAATATGTAAGTTTTATTAAAATTCACATAAATTATAAAAATAAATATAATAAATCAAAACATATAACACACTTTTAAGTGAGTTATGCATAAATCAAAAAATGTAACTCACTCAAAAAGTGAGTTATGTATAAAACCAAAATGTATAACTCCTTTTTTTATTGAGTTACGTAGAAAATGCATGACTCACTTAAAAAGTGAATTATATAACTTTCATTGTACAACTCACTTTTTAAGTGAGTTATGTAGAAAAAAAAATTCATAACTCACTTTTTAAGTGAGTTATGCACTTTTTCAGAAGTTTGACATCGTTAACCAACTACCACTAAAAAATTGATCAAAAAGTGAGTTAAACATATTTTCATCACATTTTATATATATGACATATTTTGATACTTTTTTTTTTAGTTTTATAATACATTTTGATTCCGAACTCTTATAATGGTGTCATAGAACTGCGTTTTGTGTAGATCGCCACTAATGTAAAACTACTTAGCCCAAAATCATTTAGGACTTGCGCGTGGGAATGTAATGTAGGCTTTTGGTTGAAGGTAGGATTGCAATGTAAACAATGAGTGCTACGACCTTCCTAAGCACTACAATTTTCACACTTCAAACTATTTTCCTTTTCAAACTTCCACCTTTTTCTCTTTGTCACCCCTTTATTCCGTATTCTTTTCACCCAATTTCATTTCTTCAGCTTCATTCTTCTCTTCATCTTTCATTTTTTTTGGCATTGAACTTTATTGATTCACACTTCTTTTCACTGTCTATTCTCCCTCTTTTATTCAACTTCATTCACCTTACACAATATATTATTCTCATCTCCTCCCAAATTCAGGCTTTTAGCCTAAGTTGTAACTTCAAATGATCAAGAAGGTCACGGTAACTTTAATCAAAAAAGGGAAAAGACTTGTAATGTGGTTGTCAAATAAAGAGAAAAGACATGTTTTCCCCCTAAAGTTGTAACGAAAACTCACTTTAGCCATTAAACTTCACCTTTAATTATTTACCCTCCTTATGAACTTTATAGTCCATTATTTTGCTCTCTTCGTGGCCGAGACCAAGTCACGGTCCATTGTTGTATAGGCACTCGCCATTTCATTGGTCCACGTCATTAATGAAAAACTTTTAAAAAACCAACCCATTTTTTAATAGAACCCAACCCGACCCTAATCCTATCAAAAGCACCTAACCCTCATTCCCTTTTCCATTCTTAATCCGTCAATTAGAAATCAAAAACAAAAGGGCCAAAAACCTAATAAAAAAAAAACCTAATTAATTCCTAACTTAATCAATCGTTCATTTCTTGGAGCTGCTAAGAATATAGCAATTTGATGGTTAGTAATCCCTTTCTTTTACCTTTGTTTTGCATCTAGGGTTTTTATCCAATCGATTTTCAAAGGTTTCGTGTTTAAATTTTTGATTTTGAATAAAGCTTGTACTTTTTAAATTTTTTTATAGTTTGAAAATGGCTTTTGTGTATATTACCTTGAGAATTCACCATAGAGGAAAATTACAACAAAAACTCCGTATTAAATACATCGGAGGTATGGAGACAGATTGTTTAGACATAGATATTGACAAATTATCTTACTTTGAGTTTGTATTCTATGTTAAGGAAATTGAATAAAATTGTTCCTCTTGTGCTATTTATATTAGACCATCTAAGTCTAATTGTTTGGTAAAGGTTACATGTGACAGGTATATTTTGGGTATTATACCTAAATTAAAAAAATGGGGATGTGGTTTAACTATATGTGTCACACTTAATAGATGAACCTGATGTGGTCCCCGCCCTTGAATATGATAAGTATGTGGGTGAAAAATCTTTTGTTTCTTTTAATAAAGACCCTGCACAAACCTCTATGGATAACTTAGGGTTTGAAGAAGCTGAAGAAACTGCACAACCTACTATTGGTGTTAGTGAAGTTTCTTCTACTATTGAATTAGGCAGATGTTCTTCTACTGTTGAGGAAGATTTGGGTGGGGTTAGTGCTACTATTAAGAAAGATTTTGGTAGGGGTAGTGCTAGAGTTGAGGAAGCTTTGGGTAGGGTTAGTGCTATTGTTGAGGGAGATTTGGGTGGAGTAGTGCTAGTCTTGAGGACGATTTGGGTGGGGGTGGTGCTACTGTTGAAAAAGATTTGGGTGGAACTTCTGCTGCTACTGCATCAGATGTTCCAGTAGTACATTCTGATTGGGAAAGTAATAGTCAAGATAGTGAAAATTTTTGATTATGGTGATTTTCTTGAATATGATAATGAATATGGTAGTGATACTTATGAGGAGGTTAGGATTTTAAGAGAAGAAAAGAGAGTTGTCAAAGAAAATAAAAAGAAAGAAAGAGAGCCTAGAGCTAAAGAGGTTAATTTAAGAAAAAAGGGAGTTGATGTGAGATATAATGAGTATGTGTCTAAGAAAAAAACAACCTACAAGATAAATTAGGTGGTGATGAGCCATACTTTAATTCAAATAAAATTGCTAGTTTTTAAATAGATACTGATGTAGATTTTGATGATGAGGATGAGGTTTAACATGCTGTAAGAAGTGTACTAAAGGAAAGGAGGGCAAAAAAAAAACTAAAAACAGAGTTGTTTTTATCCTATTTGTAAGTTAATTATTTGGAAAAATGGTCTAACTTTTGAAGATTTTAAGCAATTTAGAGAATCTGTTACTAGATATACAGTCCAAGAACATGTAGAGCTGGACAAGTATATAAATGAACCAACCAGGGTAAGGGTAAAATGTGGAGATGGTTCTCTATGATTAATTTTTGGCAGCCATGATTTAAGGATAGGAGATTTTATTGTGAAAAAGTACAATCCAGTGCATATATACACTGTCACAATCAGAAATAAATTGATCAATTCAAAGTATTTAGCAGAAAGATACAAGGATAAAATTATATCTGAACTTGGCATTAGAGTTTTTCAGTTGCAAAATGTAGTAAAAACGGAGTTGGAAGTGTATATTGGGAGAACTATGGCAAGAAAAGTAAGAAACAGGGTGTTGCAATAGATAATGGGGTGATCATGTGGAGAAATTTAAAAGAATTCTTGATTATAGAGATGAACAATTAAAGACTAATCCAGGCAACATATGTGTTGTGAGGCTTAGTGAAGAAATTTTTGAAGATGGAAGACAAAGGTTTCAATCCTTCTATATATGTTTTGATGCTTTGAAGAAAGCATTCAAAGTTGTATGTAGAAGATGTATTGGATTTGATGGTTGTTTCTTGAAAGGTATTTGCAAAGGGCAATTGCTTATAACTATTTGTAAAGATGAGAATAACCAAATGCTACCACTGGCTTAGGCAGTGGTTGATGTTGAAAACACTTTCACTTAGACATGGTTTATTACACTTGTTAGACATAATTTAGAGCTTGGTGATGGAACAGGATTGACAAGCATGACTGATATGTAGAAGGTAATTTGTTTTATCTTATACATTTATGTTTTTAACTACTTTATTTTTTCTATATTGTTATGTCAACTAATTATTTTATATGTTGCTGAAGGGTCTTGGCACTGCGATTCTACAGTTACTGCGAAATGCAGAACAAAGAATATTCCAAGACACATTTTAGCTAACTGGTCTAAAGATTAGAGAGGCGTTGAAAGAAGAAATTGCTTCTAAAAATGTGCCAAGTCAACATATGAACATGAATTGAAAAGAAATCTGGATCATACGGAGATGTTAGGTGATAAAATTTGTGAAGATTTTCTGTGGTACAACATAGAAAGGCGGTCCAAGGTTTATTTCAGTACTTGTATTTATTGTGATAGTATTGATAATAACATGGCTGAAAGTTTTAACTCATGGATTTTAGGGGCAAGATACAAGATTATTATCACAATGCTTGAGGAAATAAGGGTCAAAGTAATGAGAATAATAGCAGAGTTGAGCCAGTTCTCTGAAACTTGGATAAGTGATATTTCTCCAATGTCTTTAAAGGTATTGGTTGAGAGCACTTCAAAATCAATGAAGTGTATCCTTGAATAGAATGGTGAATATCGTTTTGAGGTTAAGGACAATTGGGGTAATACATTTGTAGTGCAGCTAAATAATAGAATATGTACTTATAGATCTTGGATGCTAAAAGGCATACCTTGTTGTCTTGCTATAGCTGCACTTTATTTTAGAAGATTAGAGCCTATTAACTATGCCTCACATTAGTATAAGAAGGAAATATACCAAAAGATCTATAGATTTTTTATTCAGCCTGTTACTGGAATGCAAATATGGCCAAAGTCAACTAACCTTCCTGTTATACCATTAGAAATTAGAAAAATGTCAGGCAGGCCCCGTAAGTCAAGAAAGAAAGAGGAAACTGAGAACAAAACAGGTAAATTATCCAAAAGAGGTACTGAAATGACCTGCAACACTTGTCATGCAAAGGGTCACAATAAGAGGAGTTGTCCTTTTGGTGCAAAAGCTATAACTAGTAGAGGAAAAAGGCCAAGTTCAAGTGATGGTTTTTCTGCAGCTCCAATTCAGTCTCAAGCAAGCACAAGCAAAAAAAGAGGAAGACCAAAAGGATTTACAAAATAGGTAAAATTTATTTGTAATTCACCTTAAGTTTTATTGAATTTTGATATTATTTTTATTGTTAGGCTATTTCAGTTGCTTGATATCTCTTATTTTGACTGTTAGGCTATTGCAACAGCAGCTGCTGCAAATGTGGTTGGTGGCATTGAAAGAGGAAGAGGGACTGAAAAAAGTAAAGGGACTGTTATTCTTGCATCTAATGTAGATGGTGCCAATGGAAGGGTAAGAGGCACTGGTAAGGGTAGAAGGGTTGTTGCTCTTATATCTAATATAGGTGGTGTCAATGGAAGAGGAAGAGGTACTTGTAAGGGTAGAGGGACTGCTGCTCATGCAACTAATATAGGTGGTGCCAC